>NC_039360.1:24304810-24604810 GCF_003573695.1 Papaver somniferum | reverse complement strand
TCTGCAACTATGGATGCATCCAAAGGTTCTCTAGGAAGAGTGAGTGCACCCGAAGGCCGACCATGTTCCACGGATGGGTGATCCGCAAGTGGACGGCCTTGATATTCTGCAACTGGGATCGAGTCAAGAAGGAAAGTTGAATTGCCAAACACCTTCGGAAGCAATTGGCTGCTCATCTCATCATTTTCATCATCATCGCCCATCCTAAGGGCTCGCTGCTCTTCAGAGTGCTTGGAAGTCTTCTTTTTACGAGGAAAGCACCAGCTCATGCAACCATTAACACGTTCCTTTGACCGGGGAGGGTCGAACCCGTAAAGTGCAATTCTGCGGAATAGGCAACCAGTGCCAACATAAACAGGCCCCTGAAGACCATCGAGTGCTCGCATATTCACATCGAAGAAGACAGTATTGTGGTTGGCATACCGATCATTGGGGTCGATACCTTCAAACCTCTGTGGGAACTGAACGTAACATATGCGTTCACCTCCACGGTCCATCATGAAGCACATGCCTTCCCTCATTGCTAGCGAGTTGTAAATGTAATGATCACAGTCAAGGTTGAGGATGAAGGGACCGTTGGACATGACGGCAGAGGCTCTCACAAGGGCATTCATGGCACCAGCTTTCTTGTTGTGGTCGTAGCCAGGGCGCTTCTCACGGGAAACATAGACCAGTGTAGGAAGGCGGATGTCGACATCAGTACAATCGAGGATGTTAGCATTATCTACACTTCCACGTAGTGGTTCATCACTCGGAGGCTTCAACATAACCTGCAGTTAGATGGTTCTTGTCAGAAAAATAAGCAGGCCAAAGAAGAGCGAAACCGGATTTAGGTGATGATACCATAGCACGAAATTTTTACCTGAATAATTCCTGCATGATCACCCTTAGAGTGGTTGGATCCAGGAACCATCCAAGTGCCAGCCCAATGGGTTCCATCTGCCATCCAAGTGGCTTTTGGAATCTTGACACTTTCAACAAGCTCATCATCATTTCTGTTCTGTCTCTGGAGCTTTATAGCCTTGATCTCTTCCCTAGCATGATATGCATCAGAGCGGCGACGAATAGATTCAGGTAGCACATTGGTCCTAACCTTAAATTCGTCATACTCACGCTTCATCAGTCTTCGGTCCTTGACAAAATCTTGGCGCTTCTTATTTTTGAAAGGATCTTTCTTCAAACTAAAATACGATTCGGGATTTCTTGGCTCGATATTATGCTTACGGCAGAATGGAACCCACATGCTGGCAAAACTTGCAGCTTCTGCCATGGACTCAAAGGTAAGTAAGGCGCCTCCATCGTCAGAAACGTAACAAGCAAGCTTCTCAACTGGGTAATCAGTAGCAAGGATGGAAAGAATAGTGTTTGCAGTGACAAGCGGAGGCTCCTTCTCTGGATCCGCAGTAGAAACAAAAATATCAATTCCGGGCAAGTCAGATTTTCCAGTGGGATTGCTGATTGTAGGTGTTTCAAATTTTTCTTTCAGAACAGCAAGATCCGTGGAACGGTTGATGGGGCAGAGCTTAGGAAGCTGGTCAAGTAGCCAAGAGAATGCAAACCACAGCTCGCACACAATGGACATTCCCCATAACCAAATGGCTTCAGTATTTGGGTTTTGAATTCTCCACTGGAGAAACAGCGCCAGAACAACTACTCGCACAACAATTAGCAGCCTATCCAGAAGGTTATTACAGAAAGTGTCAGTCAAAAATGACACATTACAAATCAAAGAGGCATATATAACAACAGGACAAACTAAAAGAAACAAGATAATTTTAAAAACGGTATCTGCTATTTACATTCTGTCCCACAAAAAGTGAACTTTTTGGAATTTGTTTTTTTAAGCAGATAGTAAATTTGTAGTATTTTTTTCGTTCTTTATCCAATATTATGAGTTAAAACTTTGAATTAGCATAATTCACAAATTAAATGTAAATATGATTATCAAATTCTTACTACTACATGTATTTTGAAAAATTATGCATGAAAATGAAATATATATTATATTATATATATATGTACCTGTATGGACTGAGAACTGAAGCTGGGATATTCAATTTCCTTGTAAGTGGCTTCCATGGTTTGACAGCAAGATCTTTAGGGTCATGATGAGCACCACCACCATCCTCCTCCTCCTCATCTTCTTTTGGCCATGTAGCATTTCCATACCCATATGTTCCTTTAGTTTCAAACAACCATTGATTATGGTCGAAATTATCGCCAGTTTGACTTCTCATCAACACAGACATCTCCCGTCCTATTTTACCACCTTCTTCTTCTTCTCCTCCACCTGACTGCATGGAAACTTGCCTCCGTGCAGTACCATCTCCGTCTATATGAACTGCGTAATTTAAATAGTCTGGGTTTCCAAGCTCGCTGTTTCCGATCTCGCTATCTAAATCATCTCTTGAGTAGTTAACATACCTTCCTGATAATGTTCTTCTACCAAATGTTACACTTGGTTGTTGTGGGATAGGCGGTCTACCGTTACCATTCATATTTGTGATTCTTGAAAATCCGACGACTGAGAATCGACTCAAAACCTGCAAAATTCAGCAAATTTATGAAAAACAGAGTATAGCTAGCTAGATAGATTCATCATCAATGTAACACTTCCTAGCTAACTCACCGGATTTTCTTTCTTGGTGAAGTTCTACTTGTAATATCAAATCTTCTTCATGACATTACGCGGAATTTTTAGAGAACTTTTCAAAAGATTTGTATGAGATGTCAACTTTTCGTGAAATAGACAAAGTCATCGAATCTTCTTCATTCATGAGCATAAGATGCTAGCTACTATAGTCCAAGTAGCTGACTTCTTCAAGCCTTCGTTTTCAGAAACCTAATATGCAGCGCACTTGAAATATTCAAACAATACAGGCTCTCCGGCAACTGCAAAACTTTCTAATTTCCTTTTTTGTTTCCTTCAGTTGTGGATTTAAATAGAAGATTTTTTAAAGAATTAAAATGTAGGTAGAGAGACGCGTTGACACTTTCATATTATGCTGATGTGAAGAATGTGCTGCCCATTCCTCGTCTCGATTTGCCAAGAACGACAAACTCTCGAGCACATATATGTTGGTCTGTCTACTTGAGGGCATGTAACTTCCAACAAGGTTTGGTTTTTCCGGAAGTGACGTCTCAGTTTCCTTTCAACAGCGTCGTGCAAAGTTATGCATGACGTGTTGCGCACCTTCAAAACTGAGTGGGCTGCACTACAAAACATTACCAGGCTGTACTTGTCAATGGCCCGAACGATTTTGTTAGGGATCACTCAGTTTTTGAGGGGACCCTTTAATGATTCTTCCATTTATAATTGGGTGATGAGGGGTGTCTTAATTTTTAAAAGTCTGAATCATAGATATGAAACATTTTTTTCTTCTTTTAACCGAATTTTTTTTCTCTGTTATGTTCCTTTTTATTTTTCATAATCGTTTTAAATCCAAATAATAGAAATTTATACGTTAGAACATATTTTCCGATTAAACATGTCTTATTTATACGTTTGCGACTGATAAATTGAATAATAATCATAAAAATTGAAATTGCAGAGAGAAGTTGCAGGAAACCCTAGTCGAACTAGCCAACATAACTGAGATGAAGAACAATTCGACTATGATAAAAAAGAAAAAAGAACTCCTAGACGAACCTTCTACTTTCCTAGTTGAACCTTATGTAAATGTTCAGCTATATATTTCGAGAGAAAAAAATTCCTAGTTGAACCTTATGTAAATGTACATTCGGTTATTTCGAAGAGAAAAAAATCGTAACCGAACCTTGTGCAAATGTATGTTTTAGTTTTATCTTAGGTTCTGCTAAGAACATGGTGGACTCGACATTGCCGAACATAACTATGTTAAATACAAAATGGAAATTAGGATAGTTGTTCTTTAGTTCTCTCCGACGGACCCAGTCCACACGCCATTAAAGAGGATGTTCGTCTACTTATACTTATGTTTTTATACTTATGTTTTTCAAGCTGAACCTAGTCAAAAATCCATTATAGAGGGTGTTCGGCTACCTGTACTTCTATTTTCCTACTTGAACCTATAATTACTTGTCGATTTCCTGACCTTCAAATCTATTTCGTTTTCACAAATCACTCATTACTGAATTGTTAAGACTAACGAATACTTTCTTTACTTCACGAGTTAAAGATCCGCATTCCTCTAAAATATAAGAATCTCTAAACCTAGTTTTTGAAGAAAATAATTCAAAATTCTTTTTCTCTTTCTTTGCTCTCGTATGATCTTTAATTTTCACCCTCCAACACCAATATAATCTAACAATAACAATCAATTAACTAAATTTACTTAATTATTAATAACTAATTGAAAAAGTGCATTTTGGTCATTAACCAAAATATCTTAGTAAGCGTTTGGAATTTTATTTCATAATATCCAAGTCCAAAAATCCCCAGTGTCCCTCTTAAAAGACAGAGGGGTCCCTAGAAAATCGTTCATTATCTACTGGGATAGACAGGTCACAAAAAAAATATGTATTACGAATAACCATTTTTTGGGATAAGCCATTTTTTAGAAGACTTTGAAGTTATCAAGCCATTCATGGGGTAGAGTTAAACGGTATCTTAGTTGCATGAAATGACTAAATTACACCTCATCTAAATATTATATATTTTTGAAATAAAATTTCTTGTTTAATCTAATTACTTGTTGAGCAATCATATTAGTTGAGAAAACGGGAATGCGCAAGTGCCGACGCAATGCCAGCGAACAGGAAATGATCAGACAGACTCAGTTTTCCCTCTTCCATTGAAGCAGTGATCGAGTTGCTAGAATTATGGATCCAGGATGGTGCAATCGAATTGCCATATATAGCCGACTGATGAGGAAATGGAGAATCATGGGTGTTGTCGCTTTCATAGGTTCGTCATTCATTCTACAAGTGATTGCACGATTTTGAAACGTATCTAAAAAGAAAAGGTTGAGTCACGAGAGCTCAATCCGGGGACTGAAGGAGTGCACAAGGACCCTATCCCTATTAGGACATTTACTCTCTCTGAACGTCATGTCAATGGAGCAGTTCAATCTTTGGTGGAACACATATGTGAACTGCTCTATATGTCAAAGGTGCAAAGGAAAGATATGCTCACATATCTGAATCACATCGTGTCAGGAAGACGTCTATCCATCCCGGATATACTCCTTGAGGCTCCATCCTCAGAAAAAAGATGGACGACTGAGGACTACTTACCACCGTCAATCTCAAAGAAAATGAATTTAGGAGAATGTTGATAAATACTAGTAATGATGTAAACGTTATCCTATTGAAGATCTCAAGGCTGCAGGCATCACTCGACAAGAAGCTACTCATGCTTCCATCTCGATCAGGGACCATGAAGGGACACTCTGAGATGCCTATGACCTACATCACTCTCAAGATAAAAATAAGTTTAACCTGGACAGAAACCAAATTTTACATAATCAGGGAGGATTCAAGATATGACATGATCATCGGACGAACGTTGATCCATGCTGAAAAGTTAACACTTGCTTAGACCGCACACATGTGGATGGACGTGATTACTTGTTTCCTCATTCTGACCGGGCCACATATCTGACTCCAGGCTACATATATTTTTGGAATGAACAACTTGAGCATCTCCATGATTTTGTGATGGTCGTTTATCAATCAAGAGAAGAAACTCTGACTGCTGAGATTGTTTTTGCTCGACCGAGGTTAAAACCAATCCCTGTTGATAACAGAAAATACTTCCAGGATATTCACAAGTAAGTATTTTTATTTACATTTTTTGGTAGAGATGTGATAATTTCGGATTTAATCATTCTATTAACTTGCATTGTAGGATGTGCGTGTCATGAGACCCCGGATTGATGTAAACTTCATGGATATTGAGTGTTCATCCTACTACAAATAGTAATGTATGGAAGATTACTAGGGAAGCATATACTACTGATGAAAACTTGAATAAAATAGGATATCAAATAGTCTCAAGATGTTATATTTTCTATAGTTTTCAATATTCTATGACTCGTCTCTTATATATGGAAATGTAATTATGGTCAAATTCTACGGAACTGGCTTGCAGTCATCTTTGCTTTTAAAAACCCCAAATCTTTTGAAGATGTATTATACTTTTGCAACCTTAAGAGTACAATGGTGCAGGAAATTTGGTTCATAGCATCTTTTAATGTGATGGTGAATATATAGTTCACTAGGAACAAGGTGTTTTTTGATGATATTGCTCCTGATATGCTCAATGCTAAGAAGAGAACCAGAATGGTAAAAGACTATGAAGTAAGACTTAGAGGTTACACAAATAACTCTGATTATGATATCCAGGTGTTGCAATTATTTGATATTCAATACAAGAAGATGAAGATTGCTAAAATTATTGAATGCCATTTCACCTTACCTGGTGAAAATACTACTTTTCTATGATGTGATGGGGGTTCAAGAGGTAATCATGGTAACTATAGTTATGGATTTATTATTAGAGATCATTCAGGTCAATTCATTGCTGCTGAAAGTGGTGGTCTTGGAGTAACTACAAATTTGTAGCTGAAATTATGGGAACCTTATGTGCATTGGAATGGGCAGTAAAACATAACAAACTTCAAGTTGTTGTTAACACTGATCCAAATGTTGCAATGTCAGTCTTCTCCAACAACACTTTACCTTGGTTTGTATGGGCCAGATGGAAACTGGTTTGCAAGGCTCTAAGGAAAATTCATTTCAACCATGTTTACAGGGAGATCAACTTTTCTGCAGATTTCTTTGCAAAAAAAAGGATGTCACCTGCCAAGGGGGAAAGTACTACAGTTTTCCTCTAGACCAACTAATATGTAGAGACTATAATTCCCTGGTATTCCATATTTTCGTTTTGCCTGAGTTCCTTTATTGCTTCATTATGCTAGTCTATGGTCAACTTGTTCTTCTTTTGATATGTGTATTTCTTTGGGCTTTGGACATGTAGTCCTTTTTGCCTGTTTTTCTTTATTTTATTTTTTTATTTAGCTACTTCTTTTGTAACCTTTTGATATTGTTAGAGCATTGCTCGGTCGAAATCGCATGCGTTGCTATCTCAATCATGTTTGTCAATGTTAGTGATAAAAACTATAATTCTTGATTTCTAGCCTATTAAGATGTCTCGGACTAGGACATAGATTGTGTAGTTGAGCTTTAGACTTCACGGTGTTCATCATTTGAAGATGAAGAACTACTAAGGGGATCTTGTGGAACTTCATCAACAAAAGGTATGTGGAGACTGAAACTTATCTATCACTTGGAAAGTCTATTTTTACTTTATCTCTTATATTGAGACATAAGTCGTGTTACGATATAGTTTTCTATTATACACATGTGAGATTTCAAACTGAGTTTAACTCTCTTGTATATTTCTCGGAATATGTGTTAGCAAGCTTTTGCTTCGGCCAAAATCATCTTACATTCGTGATGAAAGTCTGAATAAGATCATATGAAAATTTCCGAGTAAAATCCCACATGGTTTGTGAGATACAATCATTTGGTGAAGTCTTGGAATGTTTCATTATGATAATTTGAATAACTTGAAAATTGTTTTGATGAAACATAGATTGTGAATAACAACTATATAACATCCTCTAATAAAGTTTCAATGATTGAAATAAAGAGTTTAGAATCATGTGGCCATGTTCGGATATAAACATATTGTGTAAATCACAATATCGTGCAAGTCCAAAACCGGGAGCCTGAAGTATGTGTACCCGTACGCGTACTGGTGGTTGTTGATGTCTGGGAAAGTATGCGTACCCGTACGCATACCTGCGGAAATTTCACGTCCGTGAAAATCTGCAGGTTTAAGTAGTATGCGCACCCATACGCGTACTGGCGTGACCAAACTCAAGTCCGGCTACTCAAGTATGCGTACCTGTTTGCGTACTTGAGTGGGTTACTTTCTAAAATCGGTTGTGTACATGAAATTAAACATTTATATTATAAGGAATGCAATATTTGCAAACCGTGGATATAATATTCATGAATTTATTCGAGTGAATCAAACCGATTTTGTTTAGATTGTGTTCATGTATACTTCTATGATAATATATCAATTGATCGACTCTTTAACTAGTTTCATTTGAGTCATTTGAACTAGTTATGGTTAAGATGAATATGGTTTATATGAGAGTTATCATATGGATAACTTCGGTTGACCATTGTTGAGCTAACATGGTGTACACATTTGGGTGCAGTTCATAAACCTAAATGAGAGTACATTTCATTTGCGTGTAACAAGCTAAGTTCGATCTAACGGTTGAAAGATATTAGCTTGGTTGAATCAGGTTTTTCATCTAACGGTAAATAATGAATACTTTGTTACCAAGGTAACTTGGCTTGCAAACCCTGATTTGAAAACTATATAAGGAGAACTCTAGCAACTGGGAAACCTAATCCCCACACCTCATGTGTGTTACTAGTTGCATAAACTAGAGTTGATTCTCCTTTAACCTTAGTTTTTCCTAAACCTTATAGGTTAACGACTTGAAAGACTTCATTGGGATTGTGAATCCAGACCCAACTATTTATCTTGTAGTTGCGTGTTCTAATCTTGCCCGATTCTATCGTTTGAGCACTATCTTCTCTAAGATTTTTTCGAGATTAATTTCTCCGATAGGCAAGATAAAACGTGATCACAAACATCTTCGTCTCATCGTTTGTGATTCCACAATATCTAATTTCGTCATCATACGATTTAGATTATTGTGAGGCGATTGATAATACTGAGATGTTCTTCAGGAATATAAGTCTGGTTTATCAATTGGTTCCTGTTCACCTTGATTTATCAAAAGACGGAACAAAAAACTCTTGGGTATTTATGTGGGAGATAGGTTTATTTAATCCTATAGACTTTTATGTGTGAGACAGATTTGTTTATCAAGTCTTCGACTTTGGGTCGTAGCAACTCTTAGTTGTGGGTGAGATCAGCTAAGAGAATCAAGTGCGTAGTATCCTGTTGGGATCAGATATGTAAGGAGCGCAACTGTACCTTGAATCAGTGTGAGATTGGTTAGGGTTCAACTAAATTCCAGTCCTAAGTTCATTAGTAGTAGGCTAGTGTCTGTAGCGGCTTCATACAGTGTGGTTTTCAAACTGGACTAGGTCCCGGGGTTTTTCTACATTTGCGGTTTCCTCGTTAACAAAATTCTGGTGTCTGTGTTATTTCTTTTCTGCATTATATTTTGTTATATAATTGAAATATCACATGTTGTGCGTTGTATCAATCAATTAGGAAATCCAACCTTTGGTTGTTGATTGAGATTGATTGTTCCTTGAACATTGGTCTTTGCTACCGTTGAAGTTTACTCCTATTATATTCAATCGGGCTCGCAGATTTCTATTTTCTGATTGCGGATTGAATTAAGAGTTAGAGATATTAATACTATTCTACATACTGTTATCTAGGTTGAGTCTGACTGTCTAGTCGATTCTCTAGAAAGTATATTAGAGTAAATCCTCTCATATTGCCAAACGAATTGTTGGGTGTGGTTGTTAGACCCCCGCATTTTCAATTGGTATCAGAACAGGCAAACACGTTTAAAGACCTTATAAGTCTGTGTTTATAGCGATCTGATTATGGACAGTAGTGCTACCTCAATAAATGCACCACCAGATCCAGGGATTGCATAATTCTCTTCCATGACTAATTTAATAAAAAGTTTAGAATAAATTCTATCTAAACCTCCACCAGGTTTAAAATCCTTTGAAGTATTTCCAGGGCTAAAAAGAAACTTGAAATCTTATCTCTTTATGTTGAGTTATACCTCCAGAAAGAACAAGAATCTCTTGACAGGCTAAATCAAGTTATAATGAATAATATGTATGTTGAGGTTGACATTGATTTACTAATCAGTTAGAGAAATGCTCTTCCTCTGCGTAATTCAATTAGTTGTAACAAACTAAGCGAATTACAAGAGGATTTTAAATCTCAGTCACATGAGTATATCACCTCAAAGAATGAATCATTTCATTGCTCAATTCCTGATATTTCATATCAAGATAGTAGTATTGTATTCTTTTATAAATAATCTAGGACCTCTCTTTTTATCAAAAGAGTTTCCCTTCGCAGTACTAAAAACTATCTGCAGAAACTGTTTTTTATAAGTTGTTGTTAGAGCATAGCTCGATTGAACTCACCAAGCGTTGGTATGTCAAGTTTGGTTGTCATATTTTAATGAATCAAAACTCATTTAAAGAGTCTCTTGATTATGTACTTCAACTTCGTATAGGTTAGCTTGAAAGTATTAGGATATGAGACATTACAAGTATTACATGAAGACTTGAAGAAGTAAAGAAGCAAGGAGCTACAATGACGACATCATCCTTCCTCTTGAGATTAGTAATATTTGACTTGAATTGTTTCATTCCCTAACAAATCTTTTAATTCGTGCATATTGAAAACATAACTGTGAAGCATGAATGATTATACTCTAGTTAGACATAATATTAAGGAATACAATACGATGTATAACGCTTATCTTTTGAACTTCGTATATAAGACATCTACATAATCGAATAAATGCTATTGTGATTATGTGTATGGGTAAAAGTGAAGATTTCATCCTAGGAAACAATGATTTCAAATTTGTTTAAAGGAAGTAGTTCATAAACTTGGTTTGTGAATCGAAAGGAAAATCGCTGGGCTTGTTGGTATTTTTTATTCATTGCAAATATTCAGATTACCAATATGTGTGATTAGTATAACCGCTCATGACTTGTTTATGTTCTTGGTAAAACTATTCACAAGGCCTGACTTTTATATTGGTATGACTTTTATTAGTGAAACCGATATTAAGTAATCACCTGAGATGGTATGATCGATTTGTTGTTATTGGTATGACCAACTCTAGACATTGGGGAACCGATCCTATGAAGAGGTGAAACCGATCAAAAAAGGGGAATCGATCCTTGTAAGAGGTGCGGCAAGTTTCTAGTTATTGGGAACCGATCTTATGGACATGTGCAACACGTTTTTATATATTGGGAACCGATCCTATGGACATGTGCAGCAAATACAAGTTAGATACCATATATATGTGGGAACCGATCTTAGTACCTAGTCAACCGAATTTCGAAAAGCTAGTGTGACTAAGTCCAGTACTCACATGGAGGTATAACCGAAACTTGTTTTGGTAGAACCATGAAACCCATGATTGGTGATTGAGTGTTCTTGATCAATCACATAGTTCTTGGAAATCAGATGAACCAATTCTAAACTTGTTTGGAAGTGTGATAAATCAGTTCCAAGATTGTAAATATGAAAAAGGATTTACAAAGTAAAGATGTCGACATACTTTGAAAATGTGTAGTAACTCTTATCTTTTATTGTTCAAAGATATTCCTTAATAGCTAAAGGAGAATTTCGGATGGAAATAAATTGAGAATCTTTTAATTAAGGTTTTTAGTTCTATATGCTTTTATTTTCCAGCAAATAAATGCATATCTTTAGAAAGTTAACATTGGTAATGTGTATTTACTAATTGAATATTTTTTACTAAGATTTCGATCATTATCTGGAGAAAGCATTTCCAGGAATTATGGAAACCGAATTTGGGCGTTAATGCATATCTTGAGAATATTTTCGGTTTTGGAAATCCTTGGTGTCCAAACTTCCTTGGTCTATAAATATCAAAGTTTGCATTTGAAGCAAACTAATCCTTAGAGCCAGAAAAACTACCTAATTGTGTTGTTACTGGTGGAGCCGCCTATTCAGAGAGGAAAGTAACCTAATTAGGCGAAATCTCTTACGTCCGTTTAAAAACTTCTTTGGGATTGAGAAGCTCTATTAGTACCGTTGGTGGGAAACTAGATAATTTCATTTTATTATTAGTTTTCGGTTGATTTGATTGACTAACGGTGGTTGAACATTGATTGCGTCTAGTTTGTTTATGCTTGATAATCTTCCCTTCTGATATATAAGATTCACTCAAACTAGATCGAAGTTTCGACGGGGATATTTAGACTGTTTGTAGTTCTAAAGGCATCTTGTGATAATCCAACGCTAACAGTCTCCGTTCTGTGTGTGATTGATCACAAGAGATTCAAGTTGATTGTGTGAAGGTGTTTATTGAATATCTAAGAAGATTTGAAGATAAAGAAGACTTTGAATATTTCTGATTTGGGTTCATAATCTTTGGTGTGCACAATACTTGTTTCGGCTGGAAAATGATCCAACTATAATAGGTTTATCCTTGTGGTAGATTTAATTGATTAGTTGTGTAGTTCAACATCTATATCATTCTTTGGATTAAGAATATTGATTGCATATTCATGATAATTACTTTGGTAGTTGTTGATAAAATTGATCTAAGAACCTGACAAAGGAGTTTATTGGGATAAACGTAAGAGCCTTTTGTCGAACTCATATCACTTGATTGAAAAGAGTTGTTACCAAATAGATTTGTTGTTCCTTTACTGTTTGAAATACGAATCAAAGGAATTGTTCCAAGTACGTGACTTATTACAAGTTGGAGGCGTGGGAATACAGACGGAACTAAGTGAACTATAGGTTTAGTTGCTTGGTCTCAACTACACGAAGTTGGTTTAGATTTTGTATATAAGCTTAATCCTGAGAGTATTCAATTCTGGACATGGTCCCGGGGTTTTTCTGCATTTACGGTTTCCTCGTTAACAAAATCTTGATGTGTCTTTTACTTTTCTATTTCCACAATTATAATTGTTTTATTATAATTAGAAGTAAAATACACAAATGTCAATTCCTATTTACTTGATAGCAATCTTATTGTGTTTGGTTAAGTCTGAACCTTTAATCAAGTAAACATACTTCGTCGTTGTATTTTCTCGATCTCGTATCCATAGACGATCACACGAAGTGTGAACCGATTAGTTGTATTGTCTCGACTCAGTCCATAGACAATCACTTTCGGAGAAAGGACTTATAGGTGTAAAAGTTTTAGATTGAGGTATATTTGGGCACCCTCGTCTTTTCAATTGGTATCAGAGCGGGCAAACACGTAAAGATCTAACAATCTGTGTTTGATGGGATCCAACCTGTAAGACATGAGTCAAAGTAGAGTTAAGCGAGAGCGAAAACTAAAGAAAGACTCTGTTAACGTGTAACAAGATATGTGCTCAAAAGGATATAGTTCTTCAATTTCAGGTTACTCAATTGATGATGTCCCTAACGAGATATCTTTGAGTTCTATAATTGAGATTTCCGATGAAAGATCAGGTGTAAAAACATCTGAACTAAAGGAATTGAGTAAACAGTTTCTTATTTGCTCTGATGATCTTCTTTCAGCACTTGAAAGAGAATGAGATTTAACTTTACAGTTTGAAAATCTCGATGAAGAGCATAACTTGCTGAAAGAAATATACTCACAACATTTGCAGAGTCTTAAAGATAAAGTAAGTGCTGGTCTCTCTCATTTTAAAGAGAAGGAAGGTGAATATCTCTCACAAGAAAAACGCCTTGAGGTTGATCTAGATGGTGCTCTTGATAAAATCAAGACATTTGAAGAAGAAAATTTGGAACTAAAAAAATCCAATGAAAGCTCAAATAAGTTAACCTCAATGTTAGAAGTAAGTAGAAATCATCGTGATACACAAGGATTGGGCTATAAGGGAATAGATGCTTCAAATATTAGCGAAGAGGTAAAATTTTTTAAAGCTACAAATTCTTCTCAACCAGAGGCTTCCACTGATGACAAAGATGCTCCTAATTCTTGTAAAGAAGAAAATTTTGTCAAGCCTAAGAATAGTGTTCAACTAGCAGTAATCAAAGAAGGCATTTCTGCTAATGTCCAGAAAGCAACAACGTTGAACAAGGATAAGAAGAAAACTCGTCGAGCTCCAATGCAAGAGGATCCACAAAAAGGTAACATTAAAACTCATACTTCTTACATTTATACTAAGCATTGTTATTATTGTTGTAATAAAGGACACTTGCAATGGGGATGCAAAGTTCGTAAGATGCAAGATGTACTTTCTTTTGTATCAAACGAATTGGCTAAGTTTGATCCTCATACGAACTCAGATCGATATTGTCCTAAGTTTAGGAAAAAGAATTATTATAATGATAGTTCAAATTTGGCATATCGCTCGACAAGGTCATCTCATAGAAGACCCGAATATAGAAAGAGAGATAACTTTGTAAATGCAAAGACAAGATTTGATGTTCCAAATTGGAGAAAGGGTGTTTTGCAAAATATTCAAAAGGACAATGATCCTAATGGTATGAAGGAGAAAGATGCTCCTGCGAAACTTAACTCTAAATGGGTCCCGAAGTCCTCCATAGCCAAGAAGGGACCAAAATTTAGTCACAAGAATGACTCTCAGCTGTTAATCGTTGGTGAAAATAATTACAAGAGTTTTCTTGAAAGACTAAAGAAAGACATCATGTCTGAAATCTCTTGTACCAGTGAACGTTGTGATAATGACACTCTTCATCACAAGTCAAAGAGGAAAAAAAAGATGGAACAAGAGAAAGCAAACCAAGCAAGAGGGAAAGAATGATGATTCTGTCTTAGTCACTCGTGACGAACTAGATAAGGATCAACTCAACACAACCTAGTTGTATTGGAATGTGCATGCTCACCTTTGTGCTCAATATTATGAAAGATGGGGAAGCACGTGAAACTGAGCACATGATCTCTCGGTTATTATATGACTAATTAACATTTTTAGGGGCATTTCTTTTCATCTATACTCATACCTTATCCATCTATATGTGAGCTTTTTATAGATACGGTAATTTTGAGTTTATGGTGTCGTTATCTGCTGATCATATATGTATAGCTCTTATTTATATGGTTAAAACGATCCAAACTAAAATCACTAAATTCGGACGCTGTATAAAAAAGTTATGCCAAAAATAATTTAGTAATGTGATCTTTCACTAGTAACATATGGTAACCGATCCTAGTGAGAGGTGCAATACGAAGGAGTGTAAAACTGTTTTACCTATAACTTCTTCGTCCGAACTCGGAATGACCTAATTGTTTTTGAGTTGGTTTCGTAATTTAATTCCTTACAAGATTGAGGTAATTGAAATACTTGATTCTTTGTTGAATATTTATGGTGTATTGCATTTGGATTTATGAGATGTCTGATTTTGGTTTTCATAACCTTAATATTGGATCTCATATGGTGTGAACCCTTATGGTTTGGGTGACTTTTTGGTTTAGCGAGATTAAGTTCCAGCCCATGTTGGTAGGCTTTATCAAAGGATCATAATGGGTTCTGATTGAATCAATATGTGAAAAAGTCACAATATGTTCAATCGTCTTGGTTTAGCATAAAAGCATATGTATTTTGTGGTTTTCAACTTTTGCTTTGCACTAGTTAAAAAAACCGGTTTTCAACCTTTTTCTGGTAAAGTTTGATTGTTGTTGTTATTTTGTCTTGCAAGAGGATGACAACACGATGATATGTTGGTATCAATTCTCCCGGTAAAGATGCGAAGAATTGGAGAAGATGATGCGGAACTTGAGGTAACGACTTTGTTAGTTAATCGTTTTCCTATTTAAGAACAGCCTGATTTTATTGCTCATATCTATTGCTTTTGGTTAACAAAATTTCGGTACAATTGATGTTTATTCCATTATCTGTGTATGGATGTGTGTGTGTGTGTGATTCAATTGTTTACGGTTAAGAAAAACTATTGTTATCTTGTTTTATTGTTTGGTATCAATTGTTTAGGCTTACGAAATTTACGGTGCAGTTGCGGTGCTTTAATGTCTATGTTGTTTCAATTGCTTCCGATTGAGATAAATAATTATGCAAGTTGATTTATTTGGTTTGTATGAATTGTTTATGGCTTAACGAAAGGTTTATGGGATGAACTGTTTAGTCCAATTCGATTCCGGATAAGATAAACTAAGTTAATTCTGATCTTAGTTAGACTTATCAATGTGTAGGATTCGGTTATTCAAGTCTAATTGAATGCTTTAACAAGAAATGCTAGTTAACTAACCTAGTACTTGTCTTGTTTAAAGTGAAAGGTCTAAGTTATTGATTCGAATAATTAGAACCTGATGAGAAAAATAAAGTTAATTCTGATCTTTATTTTTGGTCTTTTATCGAATAAGCGATTGTAATTGTGCAATCGGTTTAGCAAAGGAACTAAGGTCCTTAGTCGATTTTTGGTTTTCTAAACTTCTAGGGAAAATTGCTTTAGGAAATTATTTCCTTGGTAACATATCAAAAAAAATCACTTTGTAGTTTCGGTTTTGATATTGGTTATCGAAAATGGTGTGTGGAACCCTCGTGCTTAACTCTTATAGTTTTGCAAGTCTGATTGAGATTTGTAAGATCCTTTCCGTTTGTCCTTTATTTGCTCGTACCTTTGTCATTTTGTGACAAAAAGGGGGAGAAATATATAGAGTAAACAAGTTATGTTGGTAATTGGTATCACTAAAGGAAAGGACAATGGTGCTTAAACGTTATATCTAACGAAAGAGTAAAGCATAGACTAAGGGGAGTAGCATATCATATTGATTTGGAAAATAACAAAGACGTGCGGATTGAAAATATACCTATCTTACCTTTAGGGAGAGTATTAGCTTTGTTATTATAATGTCAACAACGGCATTTATGGTTTGAATGTATACAGATTACTGTGTTATTGAAATTGGGAATCAATCGCATGTGTAATGAATTCTTGTAATTTTTTTATCCATATGATGTAAGAGTTTTGTCACTAAAATTAACAAAGGGGAGATTGTTAGAGCATAGCTCGGTTGAACTCACCAAGCGTTGGTATGTCAAGTTTGGTTATCATATTTTAGTGAATCAAAACTCATTTAAAGAGTCGCTTGATTATGTACTAGAGTCAACTTCGCATAGGTTAGCTTGAAAGTATTAGGATATGAGACATTACAAGTATTACATGAAGACTTGAAGAAGTAAAGAAGAAGGAGCTACAACGACTACATCATCCTTCCTCTTGAGGTTAATAATATTTGACTTGAACTGTTTCATTCCCTAACGTATCTTTCAAGTCGTGCATATTGAAAACATAACTGCGAAGCATGAATGATTATACTCTAGTTAGACATAGTATCAAGGAATATAATACGAAGTATAACACTAATATTTTGAACTTCGTATATAAGACATCGACATAATCGTATGAATGCTATTGTGATTATGTGTATGGGTAAAGGTGAAGATTTCATCCTAGGAAATAATGTTTTACATTTGTTTAAAGGAAGTAGTTCATAAACTTGGTTTGTGAATCGAAAAGGAAATCCCTAGGCTTATTGGTATTTGTTATTCATTGCAAATATTTGGATTACCAATATGTGTGATTAGTATAACCGCTCATGACTTGTTTATGTTCTTGGTAAAACTATTCACAAGGCCTGACTTTTGTATTGGTATGACTTTTATCAGTGAAACCGATCTTAAGTAATCACCTAAGATGGTATGATCGATTTGTTGTTATTGGTATGACCAACTCTAGAAATTGTGGAACCGATCCTAAGAAGAGGTGCAACCGATCACAATAGGGGAATCGATCCTTGTAAGAGGTGCATAAAGCTTCTAGTTATTGGGAACCGATCATATGAACATGTGCAACACGTTTTTAGATATTGGGAACCGATCTTATGGACATGTGCAACAAATAAAAGTTAGATATCATATATATGTGGGAACCGATCCTAGTACCTAATCAATCGAATTTTGGAAATCTAGTGTGACTAAGTCCGGTACTTACATGGAGGTAGAACCGAAACTTGTTTTGGTAGAACCATGAAACCCATGATTGGTGATTGAGTGTTCTTGATATATCACATAGTTCTTGGAAGTCAGATGAACCAATTCTAAACTTGTTTGGAAGTGTGGTAAATCGGTTCCAAGATTGTAAATATGAAAAAGGACTTACAAAGTAAAGATATCGACATACTTTGAACATGTGTAGTAACTCTTATCTTTTATTGTTCAAAGATATTCCTTAATAGCTAAAGGACAATCCCGGATGGAAATAAATTGAGAATCTTTTAATTAAGGTTTTTAGTTTTATATGCTTTTATTTTCCAGAAAATAAATGCATATCTTTAGAAAGTTAAAATTGGTAATGTGTATTTACTAATTGAATATTTTTACTGAGATTTCGGTCATTATTTGGAGAAAGAATTTCTAGGAATTATGGAAACCTAATTTGGGCGTTAATGCATATCTTGAGAATATTTTCGGTTTTGGAAATTCCTTGGTGTCCAAACTTTCTTGGTCTATAAATATCAAAGTTTGCATTTCAAGCAAACTATTCCTCAGAGCCAGCAAAACTACCTAGTTGTGTTGTTACTGGTGGAGACGCCTATTCGGAGAGGAAAGTAACATAATTAGGCGAAATCTCTTACGGCCGCTCGGTTTAAATACTTCTTTGGGATTGAGAAGCTCTATTAGTACCATTGGTGGGAAACTAGATAATTGCATTTTATTATTAGTTTTCGATTGATTTGATTGACTAACGGTGGTTGAACTTTGATTGCATCTAGTTTGTTTATGATTGAGAATCTTCCCTTCTGATATATAAGATTCACTCAAACTAGATCGAAGTTTCGACGGGGATCTTTAGACTGTTTGTAGTTCTAAAGGCATCTTGTGATAATCCAACGCTAATAGACTCCGTTCTGTGTGTGATTTATCACAAGAGATTCAATTTGATTGTCTGAAGGTGTTTATTGAAGATATAAGAAGATTTGAAGATAAAGAAGACTTTGAATATTTCTGATTTGGGTTCATAATCTTTGGTGTGCACAATACTTGTTTCGGCTGAAAAATGATCCAACTATAATAGGTTTATCCTTGTGGTAGATTTAATTGATTAGTTTTGTAGTTCGGCATCAATATCATTCTTTGGATTAAGAATATTGATTGCATAGTCTTGATAATTACTTTGGTAGTTGTTGATAAAATTGATCTAAGAACCTGACAAAGGAGTTTATTGGGATAAACGTAAGAGCCTTTTGTCGAACTCATATCACTTGATTGAAAAGAGTTGTTACCAAATAGATTTGTTGTTCCTTTACTGTTTGAAATATGAATCAAAGGAATTGTTCCAAGTACGTGACTTATTACAAGTTGGAGGCGTGGGAATACAGACGGAACTAAGTGAAATATAGGTTTAGTTGCTTGGTCTCAACTACACGAAGTTGGTTTAGATTTTGTATATAAGCTTAATCCTGAGAGTATTCAATTCTGGACATGGTCCCGGGGTTTTTATGCATTTGCGGTTTCCTCGTTAACAAAATCTTGCTGTGTATTTTACTTTTCTATTTCCACAATTATAATTGTTTTATTATAATTAGAAGTAAAATACACAAATGTCAATTCCTATTTACTTGATAGCAATCCTATTATGTTTGGTTAAGTCCGAACTTTTAATCAAGTAAACATACTTCGTCGTTGTATTTTCTCGATCTCGCATCCAAAGACGATCACACGAAGTGTGAACCGATTAGTTGTATTGTCACGACTCAGTCCATAGACAATCACTTTCGGATAAAGGACTTACAGGTGGAAAAGTTTTAGATTGAGGTATATTTGGGAACGTCGTCTTTTCAATTGGTATCATAGCGGGCAAACACGTAAAGATCTAACAATATGTGTTTGATGGGATCCAACCTGTAATACATGAGTCAAAGTAGAGTTAAGAGAGAGCGAAAACTAAAGAAAGACTCAGTTAATGTGTCACCAGATATGTGTTCAAAAGGATATAGTTCTTCAATTTCAGGTTGCTCAATTGATGATGTCCCTAACGAGATATATTTGAGTTCTATAATTGAGATTTCTGATGAAAGATCAAGTTTAAAAACATCTGAACTAAAGGAATTGAGCAAACAGTTTCTTATTTTCTCTGATGATCTTCTTTCAGCACTTGAAAGAGAATGAGATTTAACTTTAAAGTTTGAAAATCTCGATGAAGAACATAACCTGCTGAAAGAAAAATACTCACAACAGTTGCAGAGTCTTAAAGATAAAGTAAGTGCTGGTCTCTCTCATTTTAAAGAGAAGGAAGGTGAATATCTCTCACAAGAAAAACGCCTTGAGGCTGATCTAAATGGTTCTCTTGATAAAATAAAGACATTGGAAGAAGAAATTTTGAAACTAAAAAAATCCAATGAAAGCTCAAACAAGTTAATCTCAATGTTAGAAGCAAGTAGAAATCATCGTGATACACGAGGATTGGGCTATAAGGGAATAGATGCTTCAAATATTAGCGAAGAGGTAAAATTTGTTTAAGCTACAAATTCTTCTCAACCAGAGGCTTCCACTGGTGACAAAGATGCTCCTAATACTTGTAAATAAGAAAATTTTGTCAAGCCTAAGAATAGTGTTCAACTAGCAGTAATCAAAGAAGGCATTTCTGCTAATGTCCAGAAAGCAACAACGTTGAACAAGGATAAGAAGAAAACTCGTCGAGCTCCAATGCAAGAGGATCCACAAAAAGGTAACATTAAAACTCATACTTCCTACATTTATACTAAGCATTGTTATATTTGTGGTAATAAAGGACACTTGCAATGGGGATGCAAAGTTCGTAAGATGCAAAATGTACTTTCTTTTGTATCAAACGAATTGGCTAAGTTTGCTCCTCATAAGAACTCAGATCGATATTGTCCTAAGTTTAGGAAAAAGAATTATTATAATGATAGTTCAAATTTTGCATATCGCTCGACAAAGTCATCTCAGACCCGAATATTGAAAGAGAGATAACTTTGTAAATGCAAAGACAAGATCTGATGTTCCAAATTGGAGAAAGGGTGTTTTGCAAAATATTCAAAAGGACAATGATCCTAATGGTATGAAGGAGAAAGATGCTCCTGCGAAACTTAACTCTAAATGGGTCCCGAAGTCCTCCATAGCCAAGAAGGGACCAAAATTTAGTCACAAGAATGACTCTCAGCTGTTAATCGTTGGTGAAAATAATTACAAGAGTTTTCTTGAAAGACTAAAGAAAGACATCATGTCTGAAATCTCTTGTACCAGTGAACGTTGTGATAATGACACTCTTCATCACAAGTCAAAGAGGAAAAAAAAGATGGAACAAGAGAAAGCAAACCAAGCAAGAGGGAAAGAATGATGATTCTGTCTTAGTCACTCGTGACGAACTAGATAAGGATCAACTCAACACAACCTAGTTGTATTGGAATGTGCATGCTCACCTTTGTGCTCAATATTATGAAAGATGGGGAAGCACGTGAAACTGAGCACATGATCTCTCGGTTATTATATGACTAATTAACATTTTTAGGGGCATTTATTTTCATCTATACTCATACCTTATCCATCTATATGTGAGCTTTTTATAGATACGGTAATTTTGAGTTTATGGTGTCGATATCTGCTGATCATATATGTATAGCTCTTATTTATATGGTTAAAACGATCCAAACTAAAATCACTAAATTCGGACGCTGTATAAAAAAGTTATGCCAAAAATAATTTAGTAATGTGATCTTTCACTAGTAACATATGGTAACCGATCCTAGTGAGAGGTGCAATACGAAGGAGTGTAAAACTGTTTTACCTATAACTTCTTCGTCCGAACTCGGAATGACCTAATTGTTTTTGAGTTGGTTTCGTAATTTAATTCCTTACAAGATTGAGGTAATTGAAATACTCGATTCTTTGTTGAATATTTCTGGTGTATTGCATTTGGATTTATGAGATGTCTGATTTTGGTTTTCATAACCTTAATATTGGATCTCATATGGTGTGAACCCTTATGGTTTGGGTGACTTTTTTGTTTAGCGAGATTAAGTTCCAGCCCATGTTGGTAGGCTTTATCAAAGGATCATAATGGGTTCTGATTGAATCAATATGTGAAAAAGTCACAATATGTTCAATCGTCTTGGTTTAGCATAAAAGCATATGTGTTTTGTGGTTTTCAACTTTTGCTTTGCACTAGTTAAAAAAACCGGTTTTCAACCTTTTTCTGGTAAAGTTTGATTGTTGGTGTTATTTTGTCTTGCAAGAGGATGACAACACGATGATATGTTGGTATCAATTCTCCTTGTAAAGATGCGAAGAATTGGAGAAGATGATGCGGAACTTGAGGTAACGAATTTGTTAGTTAATCGTTTTCCTATTTAAGAACAGCCTGATTTTATTGCTCATATCTATTGCTTTTGGTTAACAAAATTTCGGTACAATTGATGTTTATTCCATTATCTGTGTATGGATGTGTGTGTGTGTGTGATTCAATTGTTTACGGTTAAGAAAAACTATTGTTATCTTGTTTTATTGTTTGGTATCAATTGTTTAGGCTTACGAAATTTACGGTGCAGTTGCGGTGCTTTAATGTCTATGTTGTTTCAATTGCTTCCGATTGAGATAAATAATTATGCAAGTTGATTTATTTGGTTTGTATGAATTGTTTATGGCTTAATGAAAGGTTTATGAGATGAATTATTAATTCCAATTCGATTCCGGATAAGAGAAACTAAGTTAATCCTGATCTTAGTTAGACTTATCAAAGTGTAGGATTCGGTTATTCAAGTCTAATTGAATGCCTTAACAAGAAATGATAGTTAACTAACCTAGTACTTGTCTTGTTTAAAGTGAAAGGTCTAAGTTATTGATTCGAATAATTAGAACTTGAAGAGAAAAATAAAGTTAATTCTGATCTTTATTTTTGGTCGTATCGAATAAGAGATTGTATTTGTGCAATCGGTTTAGCAAAGGAACTAAGGTGCTTAGTCGATTTTTGGTTTTCTAAACTATTAGGTAAAATTGCTTCAGGAAATTGTCTCCTTGGTTACATATCAAAACAAAATCACTTTGTAGTTTCGGTATTGATATTGGTTATCGAAAATGGTGTGTGGAATCCTCGTGCTTAACTCTTATAAGTTTCCAAGTCTATTTGAGATTTGTAAGATCCTTTCGGTTTGTCCTTTATTTTCTCGTACCTTTGTCATTTTGTGACAAAAAGGGGGAGAAATATATGGAGTAAACAAGTGATATTGGTAATTGGTATAACTAAAGGAAAGGACAATGGTGCTTAAACGTTATATCTAACGAAAGAGTAAAGCATAGACTAAGGGGGAGTAGCATATCATATTGATTTGGAAAATAACAAAGACGCGCGGATTGAAAATCTACCTATCTTACCTTTAGGAGGAGTATTAGCTTTGTTATTATAATGTCAACAACATCATTTATGGATTGAATGTATACAGATTATTGTGTTGTTGAAATTGGGAATCAAGCGTATGTGTAATGAATTCTTGTAATTTTTTTATCCATATGATGTAAGAGTTTTGTCACTAAAATTGACAAAGGGGAGATTGTTAGAGAATAGCTCGGTTGAACTCACCAAGAGTTGGTATGTCAAGTTTGGTTATCATATTTTAGTGAATCAAAACTCATTTAAAGAGTCGCTTGATTATGTACTAGAGTCAACTTTGCATAGGTTAGCTTGAAAGTATTAGGATATGAGACATTACAAGTATTACATGAAGACTTGAAGAAGTAAAGAAGCAAGGAGCTACAACGACGACATCATCCTTCCTCTTGAGGTTAATAATATTTGACTTGAACTGTTTTATTCCCTAACGTATCTTTCAAGTCGTGCATATTGAAAACATAAATGCGAAGCATGAATGATTAACTCTAGTTAGACATAGTATCAAGGAATATAATACGAAGATATAACATTTATCTTTTGAACTTCGTATATAAGACATCGACATAATCGTATGAATGCTATTGTGATTATGTGTATGGGTAAAGGTGAATATTTCATCCTAGGAAACAATGTTTTACATTTGTTTAAAGGAAGTAGTTCATAAACTTGGTTTATGAATCGAAAGGAAATTCCATAGGCTTATTGGTATTTGTTATTCATTGCAAATATTTGGATTACCAATATGTGTGATTAGTATAACCGCTCATGACTTATTTATGTTCTTGGTAAAACTATTCACAAGGCCTGAGTTTTGTATTGGTATGACTTTTATCAGTGAAATCGATCTTAAGTAATCACCTGAGATGTTATGATCGATTTGTTGTTATTGGTATGACCAACTCTAGAAATTGTGGAACCGATCCTACGAAGAGGTGCAACCGATCACAAAAGGGTAATCGATCCTTGTAAGAGGTGCGGAAAGCTTCTAGTTATTGGGAACCGATCATATGAACATGTGCAACACGTTTTTAGATATTGGGAATCGATCCTATGGACATGTGCAGCAAATAAAAGTTAGATATCATATATATGTGGGAACCGATCCTAGTACCCAGTCAATCGAATTTTGGAAAGCTAGTGTGACTAAGTCCAGTACTCACATGGAGGTAGAACCGAAACTTGTTTTGGTAGAACCATGAAACCCATGATTGGTGATTGAGTGTTCTTGATCAATCACATAGTTCTTGGAAGTTAGATGAACCAATTCTAAACTTGTTTGGAAGTGTGGTAAATCGGTTCCAAGATTGTAAATATGAAAAAGGATTTACAAAGTAAAGATGTCGACATACTTTGAACATGTGTTGTAACTCTTATCTTTTATTGTTCAAAGATATTTCTTAATAGCTAAAGGACAATCCCGGATCGAAATAAATTGAGAATCTTTTAATTAAGGTTTTTAGTTTTATATGCTTTTATTTTCTAGCAAATAAATGCATATCTTTAGAAAGTTAACATTGGTAATGTGTATTTACTAATTGAATATTTTTACTGAGATTTCGGTCATTATCTGGAGAAAGCATTTCCAGGAATTATGGAAACCGAATTTGGGCGTTAATGCATATCTTGAGAATATTTTCGGTTTTGGAAATCCTTGGTGTCCAAACTTCCTTGGTCTATAAATATCAAAGTTTGCATTTCAATCAAACTAATCCTTAGAGCCATAAAAACTACCTAATTGTGTTGTTACTGGTGGAGCCACCTATTCAGAGAGGAAAGTAACCTAATTAGGCGAAATCTCTTACGTCCGTTTCAAGACTTCTTTGGGATTGAGAATCTCTATTAGTACCGTTGGCGGGATACTAGATAATTGCATTTTATTATTAGTTTTTGATTGATTTGATTGACTAACGGTGGTTGAACTTTGATTGCATCTAGTTTGTTTATGCTTGAGAATCTTCCCTTCTGATATATAAGATTCACTCAAACTAGATCGAAGTTTCGACGGGAATATTTAGACTGTTTGTAGTTCTAAAGACATCTTGTGATAATCCAACGCTAACAGACTCCGTTATGTGTGTGATTGATCACAAGAGATTCAAGTTGATTGTGTGAAGGTGTTTATTGAAGATCTAAGAAGATTTGAAGATCAAGAAGGCTTTGAATATTTCTGATTTGGGTTCATAATCTTTGGTGTGCACAATACTTGTTTCGGATGGAAAATGATCCAACTATAATAGGTTTATCCTTGGTAGATTTGATTGATTAGTTGTGTAGTTCGACATCAATATCATTCTTTGGATTAAGAATATTGATTGCATAGTCTTGATAATTACTTTGGTAGTTGTTGATAAAATTGATCTAAGAACCTGACAAAGGATTTTATTGGGATAAACGTAAGAGCCTTTTGTCGAACTCATATCACTTGATTGAAAAGAGTTTTTACCAAATAGATTTGTTGTCCCTTTACTGTTTGAAATACGAATCAAAGGAATTGTTCCAAGTACGTGACTTATTACAAGTTGGAGGCGTGGGAATACAGACGGAACTAAGTGAACTATAGGTTTAGTTGCTTGGTATCAACTACACTAAGGTTGTTTAGATTTTGTATATAAGCTTAATCCTGAGAGTATTCAATTCTGGACATGGTCCCGGGGTTTTTCTGCATTTGCGGTTTCCTCGTTAACAAAATCTTGCTGTGTCTTTTACTTTTCTATTTCCGCAATTATAATTGTTTTATTATAATTAGAAGTAAAATACACAAATGTCAATTCCTATTTACTTGATAGCAATCCTATTGTGTTTGGTTAAGTCTGAACCTTTAATCAAGTAAACATACTTCGTCGTTGTATTTTCTCGATCTCGTATCCATAGACGATCACACGAAGTGTGAACCGATTAGTTGTATTGTCTCGACTCAGTCCATAGACAATCACTTTCGGAGAAAGGACTTATAGGTGGAAAAGTTTTAGATTGATGTATATTTGGGCACCCTCGACTTTTCAATTGGTATCAAAGCGGGCAAACACGTAAAGATCTAACAATATGTGTTTGATGGGATCCAACCTGTAAGACATGAGTCAAAGTAGAGTTAAGCGAGAGCGAAAACTAAAGAAAGACTCTGTTAACGTGTCACAAGATATGTGATCAAAAGGATATAGTTCTTCAATTTCAGGTTGCTCAATTGATGATGTCCCTAACGAGATATCTTTGAGGTTGCTCAATTGCTCAATTTCACGCAAGTTATCTTGTTGTCGTATTGTTTAGATCTCATATCCATAGACGATCACACAAAGTGTGAACCTATTAGTTGTATTGTCTCGACTCAGTCCATAGACAATCACTTTCGGAGAAAGGACTTATAGGTGGAAAAGTTTTAGATTGAAGTATATTTGGGTACCCTCGTCTTTTCAGTTGTAAAATAATAAATCAGAAACACAAATCTTTTTGGGTTCTCTTGAAGCTCTTTGATAGACTTATAAAAACAGTTCCTTGGGTGTTTCTCAACAATGTAAGATGTAAGAGTTGCTGGAAAGAAACTCTTTCTTGGTGCCATGGAGAGCAATAAATTTTTCACCTCAACACAACTTGATTGTGTTGAAAGTGCATCCTCACCAAGAAATGTCTGGTTATGTATACAATGAGGGAAGCACAAGAACTGGGGCACACATATTATGTTGCGTATGATTTTGAATGTTTGGTAACTTTGTAGAATTCGATCAGATCCTTCTAAAAAGGCATGTCTCTAAACTTTAACAAGTTTTATGATGATCTATGTACCTTGTGTATCGTTCATGTCTTGATTTGTGTTTAAGGTTCTTAAATGTTCCGGATTGAAAATAGTTATTCGGGATGTTTTGGCCTTCTTGGTACAATTCAGGTATGCTACATGTTTGCATACCAGTTTACAAATGATTTTTTGTAATAAAATCCATGGAAATTCGTTTGCATACCATTTTGCATACTGAAAATCCGTTTGCATACCCGTATGCATACTTGCCTATAGACGTCGATATTCGGTAAACCTGTTTTGGTTGTATCTTCTTCGTCCGAACTCGGAATGACCTCATTCTTTTTGAATTCTATTCCTATTTGAATTCTCTCACAAATGAAGATTAGAATTCTTGAATTTGGAAGAGTTAAGACTGGTAATTGTCGTGTCTCTTGTTTTTGAGTGTTTTTCTCCGTTTCGTCGCAGTTGTTCCACTTCTCTTGGACTTAGGCACTTGGATTCTTAGAGTACCACTCTTTTAATCTCATTTGTAAATTTTACAAGAATGTTGTTGGTGAATCACAAAGAAGGAAGTTCAAGAATGGGTAGTACTACCCATTGATATGGGATTCTTGAATGTTCACAATCATCTTATGTGAACTATAATGCATGCTCGTTAATGACTTTGTATGTTCTTCTTTGTTAAGAAAATATTTTTATGCGCCTTTGGTAGCTATTATTGGTGTAAATACGTGCGAAAAAGATATTCTACCATGTAAGGACAAATCATCTTGTGTGTGCATTACGAGTTTGTCTTGATTTTGTCTAGGAAACTTCTTATGAGAATTCTATTCTTGTGTTTTTAAGAAGGATTACTAGTGTTTGGAATATACATTATTATGATTACACATAGCTAGTTCCAAAAGTTTTCATCTTCGATGTTTTTATATTTATTTATTTAATCTCTTTCAAAGTTTGTGTTATTGGTTGTATATTGTAAAAATGTCTTCTAAAGTTTGTATTACTCGTTAAAAACTTGAAAATTCAAAAACTTTGTATACTTACCAAGTTTCAAGAGTTTGAGTGACTTTTGTGTATACATTTTCCTTGATTTAAGTCTTGCAAAATACATAAAATTTTGGAAGACTTCCAAAAATCTTAAAAACATTTTTTATTCTCTTTTATTTTATTCCATAAATATACAGTCTATAAAACTCATATCATAAATGTATATAAATTACCCCATGATATGATTAGCAATAAAATACATTTATGTACTAAAAGTGATTAACACATAATAATTAAATTAAAAACATATATATATATATATATATATCTTTCAAATGTGTTTTTAATTTGATTATTACGTGCTAATCACTTATCTAGAGTCGATGTGAATGCTAAGAAATGTAACTTCTTCTTTCATAGGGATAGTTATACAAAAGGGAATGCCTTATGCTATGCCGAACAACACAAAACAATAACAGATCACATCAACTCATTGAATCAAATTCAAACTAACACACATAAATCTTATGAATCTAAAAAGTGAGATAAAGGGTTATATGGGGAACTACCCGCTTAAGATCCGAACGAGTCTTACAATTAAACTGAAGTTCAAACTGAGAACCACTGTTGCACATACAGTGTTCTCAACCACTTGTTCTTAAATTTGTGTTGTGATATTTTGAGTATCACCTATTAAACTGACACTTGATTCTCATCTTAAATTGTTCTTTCCAGTAGCAACCAAACCTGTGAGGTTAAAACAAAAATAATATTAGATCTGAAACTAATTTCATTTAAAGAAAGCGCGTTTTGAAACTAGTTATTTGGTCCACAATAATGTTGGTATATGATATCCTGAAGCATCATAACAAATTTTTTATCTAAATCAAATACCATCGAAATTAGTGTTTATCAGAGTTAAAATCTTGGCCTAAAAGAAAAAAAACAAAAAACTTACTATGTATGTGGGAAAGAAGCTGGGAGGAAACAAGTTAGGGGGAAAGAAGTTGATGCTGGGGGAAGGCTGGAGGATCGACAAGTGGATTTTTCTTGACTGCTTCATACAAGCTCATTTGATAAATGAACGGAACTGCAACTGCGAACACAGAGCAACCAACAAGGTTTAACCAATATATCCAATTCAACATTGATACATGTGTCCTGAAAATTAGAAACCTCTCAAATTTAGTAATGTCGGATTTTAAGTCAGACGGAAAACCAGAGTGAGCTATTGGAACTTCTACATCTTCTAGTAAATATTTCCCTTGTTTCACTAAGAAGTTCACTTGATCGCAAAGGTCTTTCAAATCCCTTTGAATTCTCTTGAATTTCATTTCGGACTGATTTTCGAGAATAACATCAAGTAGGTGAGAACAAATAAAAACCAATACGTCTCTGATTCAATTTCTCTCGCATATTGATGATATAGTATGCTGATAAGACAAGGAACGCCAAGCTTCCTATATTTACCTTCTCAATTGCAGAATCTACTTCATCCTTCATATTTTTCGCAAGTGTGATAATATCTTCGAGTTCTTTGGTAATATTATCGATGTCCTTTTTCCAACCTTTTTGGACATCTAGAAATGATTAGAAAAGAAACTTCAATACATATAGCTAATAATTTGACTTAATCTAAACAGGAATTAAAACCAATTTGTTAAGTATTGATGAGAAGTATAGATTTATTTTCCTTGTTTTCCTTGTTCTCCTTCAGGCTATCAATTTCTTTATTTATCCTTCCTTGTTCCTTCACGACCTTCTCAACTGCCTCATTTAGTTGACCTAAATCCATGATGTTCCAAAAAAAAGTGTAAACAAAAATCATGTTGATGGCTACACAAATGTAATACAAGAAACTTCCATCTAAATAACTCAAGAAGAGACGACAAAAAAAATGTATGTAACAAACATGACCTAACTAAATATATATTTTCACCCAAATTCATGTACAAAGGAAGGATAGAGTACTTTGTAGAGATTTAGGTCAGCATAAAAACTGTTCAATAGTTGAGGTTTCAGGATCACTTCCAAATATACAAAGGGAGAAACTTTGAAACTCTTTCAGTGTGTTTATCGAGTGGAATAATGGAAGATGCTGACGAGGTTTTAGGGCTTCTATGGGAAAAGAGTAAAACAAAAATGATCGGAGGAAAATATGAAGAATATACTGAGGGTTTTAGGGCTGTAGTTGTTGGGGTTAGAATGATACGGGGGATAAGGTTTGGGGTTTTGTAGTTTGAATTATGGTCAAAGAAGTTCAGATGTACGAATTTGATCTGAACTCTCATTGGAGAAGTGGTCGATTTATACAGACCTTTTCCAGTTGGGTTTTGATTGACAGTTGGTATCCAACAGTGAGACATGCTCCAGTTTTTGTTACAGGTTATTAGCGATTGAGATGAGAATTTATTTCCCTCCACCAAATTATGTTTTAGAGTGCAACTCATTATGCAGTATTTCCCATGATACAGTGGTACCATGTTCCGTGATATAAAATTGTTTTTCCTCCACTTCCTTTTGCATCGTTAAATCGCAATTCTTTTTCATAGAATTTAGGCAACATATAACCTGACCACTTGGAAATTGGATGGTTTTGTAGATTAATACACAGTACCAGTATTCATAGGGTGACAAATTCCAAAATAAATTACTCAAGTATAGTAATAGATGATTTTTTTGCCGGAAAGTTTTTCTTGGCACTTTCCAATCGAATTGAAAACAGTCAAAAACATGAGATCCGCCGCCAGACTAAACCTTGAAATAGTTTATTTATTTATATTTTGGAGTACTTACCACCTTACAGAGATATCCAGTCGAAATTTGACCACTTTTCATGATTCAGACTTATCCCTTGTAGAGAGACTGCATGATAGATGTAAGGACTCATGTGATTTACAGGGTTTACTTAAAAAATAATTTTAGTGATTTCTAAAGACTTTAACAAATTTAAAAAGTATGGTGTTATTGGTTGTGTACTTTTACAAAGGGAGTGACTAAATACGACCTACACTAATGTTAATTACAACCCTTTTAAAATGTTGTGAACCTTATTCATGTAGGTAAACGAAACATAGTCATCATCTTCGTTGTAGTTCAAAGGGGAAAAAGGAAGTTCCACAGATAGAGCCAAAACAAAGATGTTCTTGGAGTAAAATTTTACTCCAGCGAAGAGAACACTAACGGAAGATGAAATCAATTGGTTTTATTACCGAATGGATAAAACAGTAATGATTTTCTTAAGCCGTTGAATTTATTGGACAAAAAATTAGGGTTCGTTCGTAAAGCTTGATAGTACTTGCAGTTATTTTGTCTGATCAAAGTGTTGATTTGTGATCGAAATCACCAAGTCTTACTTCATACCCATCTTAAATTAAATGAGTGATAAACTTCAAAATATGTGACTTTGTTTAGGGATTTTTTTCTAAACTGTTTTTATCATATATGATTTTTGAAATAGTACGATTTGAAGATACTTCACTAATTTTTCATTCAATCTTAGTAAAAATAACATTGTAATCTCTGATTTTTGAATGTACGATGAGAAAGTTTCATGTTATAGGATTTATTTTTGAAATTAATTAATGATTCAACATTAATTTTCGGGTGTGGATGGGGAAGACGATGAAGGGGTGTGGATGGGGAAGACGATGAAGGATGAAAGAAAGTTTTGTCTACCCACCTAAACAAGGTTCACGATATATTAAGAGGGTTGTATTTAATCTTTGTGTGGGTTGCATTTAGTCATTGCCTTTAAAAAACTCTTTCAAAGTTTGTGTTACTTGTAGATTGTAAAAATGTCTTCTAAAATTTGTATTACTCGTTAAGAACTTGAAAATTCAAAAACTTTGTATACTTACCTATTTCAAGAATTTAAGTGACTTTTATGTATACATTTGCCTTGATTAAAGTCTTGCAAAATATGTAAAATTTTGGAAGACTTCCAAAAAAAAAAAAAATATATATATATATATATATATATATACTAAAAGTGATTAGCACATAATAATTAAATTAAAAACACATTTGAAAGAGATATATATTTTTATTAAACATCTCTTTCAAATATGTTTTTAATTTAATTATTATGTGCTAATCACTTATCTAGAGTTGATGTAAATGCTAAGAAATGTAACTTCTTCTTTCATAGATTAAGGATAGTTATACAAAAGGGGGTTATTATCCAACTAGTTTTTAGAGGTTATGTAAAAATTGGAAATATCTTCAAAATTCGTCTATTAAAACTCAAAAAAAAAAGGTGAAACATATATATATATATAATATTTATTGTATTTTGTTAAACTAAAAAAGGATGTTATATATACAATAATAATTTTATATTCTTTTAATTAGTTGAAGTTAATATAATAAACAAGGTATGATAAATTACATATTTGTATTTCTCATGCAGATCTCTATATAAAATTTGTTTTTACAACTCTTTAGGATTCTACAAATCTCTGTAAGACATTTGATAACTCTAAATAACTTTGCAAGGTTTTGTCAAATTCTGTAAAACTCTCAAAAAGTTATTAATTTTCATGACTCTTTTTAAATCTTTACAATATGTAAAAGTATTTATTGAGTAAACCCATGTTAGACTTTTCCTTACTTTGTCAGAGGTCTTGACTACAAAAGTCAATGTCCAATGTTGAGTTGTAGTTGTCTTTATAAAAGTGAGATCAGAGTACCACATGTGATGTGGACGAAATTGTTTTTTCTGTCTACATAATCACGAGTGAAACTTACTCGAGATAGTTAGATAATGAACTGATCATAGCGTTGGTATGTTACCGTTATGCGTGACTTGTTAGGATTCAACATCTATTCATGTTTCTTTTGCCAATTCTCACCCCTAAAAGTTAACGGGTAAAAGAGGTGGATAACCGTTGGGTGGGGTGTGTGGGGGTAGGGGGTGGGGGAAGAGGTGTCTAACATTTGGGTTTTTTTAGGCAATAAATATCTCGTTTCCAAATTGGGGGTTTAGGGTTTTCAGTAAAAGTGATCTATCCATTGGAAATCACTGAAATTATCGTGAAGTTTGTTTTTAAAGATGGATAGAAAGCACTAAAAATCGCTGCAACTCCTAAGCTTGTACTACTTTTTCCTCTTCTTTTTTCCTTGTTTTTGTTATCAAAACTTTCCATGACATGCCTAATATCAGTAAATATAGAGGATAAGTTGAGATATTCCGGAGGAAAGAGTCTGGGATGACTAATAAAGATAGCTCTTCCCTATTTTGTACATCCATGACTTAATGGTTACTGGTCAATGTAATAATGTTTGGGTGCTCAAGAGTCTGGCCAACAGGTAATGACTGTAGAAAAATGTTAGTATACAACAAAATTGTGTTCATTCATTAATGTACCAGCGATTCTACATAGGAAAATGTTAGGAAACTAACATACAGTGTTAGTTGTTAGCTACTTGGTGTTCTGATAGAAAGTCTAACTAAAGTAAAATCTAATAATCCCCTTCGTTTCAAAATAATTGGATGGTTTCATGTGCAATAATTCTCAATTAACATTATATTGATATAACTGAATCTACAGCATCCAAAGAGACAAGACTTTGCATATGATTTTTTTAGCAATTTATCATCCTCAAATCCAATTTTTTAAACAGCATCCAAGTACCTAAAAGTAGATTGTAAATGTGTGATTGATACTTTCCATCCAAACCCCGATAAGCTATGAATTATCCTTCTGTCTTGATGCATTCAATATAGCTGAAGTACTCGTGGAAATCCCAATGATGCTCGTAATCGAGAGACGGTATTGAGTGTTTTTTATCCCAATATTTGGTACCATAGTTAAACACCCATATGCTGCTCCTCCTCCTCCTCATCATCATCGTCCTCATCATCCTCATCATCACCACCACCATCACCATTACCATCATCCTCATCCTCATCCTCATCACCACCACCACCACCATTTCCATCCTCCTCCTCTTTATCATCATCGTCCTCATCTTCCTCCTCATCACCACCACCATCACCTCGACCAGAACCACCATTACCATTATCATCATCATCAACATCATATTCACCTCCTAGAAGAATTTTTTTCTTGTTCCATAACTTCTTCTTCATCGCTTCCAGTAGAAGACACAACAGGTTAGAATAAAAACCGACTAATCCGACGACTCATTACCTATATCTCTAGGTTCATGGATAGAAAAGTTTACCTCATTCGGTCGTTTTTCGCTTAATGGACCGGAAATTAAGTATTTTCCATGGCGAGGAGGTCTGGAAGGAGGAGTTACCATGGGATTCTTATCTTTCATCTTGCTACAATAGTCCAAAGACAAAAATAAAGAACCAATAAGACATCATTTATATTGTCTCAGACCAGGGGGGTCGTCAATAAGAAAATGTTAAACATAAACGACCCTTAGCCACAAATGACGACTCCAGATTAGCTAATGACAATTCTAAAATATACAATGACGACTCTACTGCTCTCAGATGACGACCCTTCCAATTTTTTGGACAGAAAGGTGGTTATTTATCATGTAGAGTCATTAGGGTTTAGAAATGGGTCGCCAATCGTTAATGGTTTAGAGATTATACTTGACGACCCTTTCATTATTTAGGACAGAAAGGTAGTTTTGTATTATAGAGAGTCGTTACATTACAAAAAAGGTCGTCAACAATATACTTACTAAATTGACGACTCTAATCTAGGGCAAAAATCTAGTTCTAGGGTCGTTATCTCCCTCAGCATAAAGGTTAACGATTTTTTATTATATCAACATGCAGATGAAAAATCGTTAGGATACAAACACATCGACATTAACGACCCTTGAACTGTAACTGCAATTTTGCAGTTAAAAACCTAATTTTTCAATTAGTATATCAAATTAAAGGCAAACTAAAATTAGATTAGGTGGTTTCAGTTCACATACCTTCTGATTGGATCCATACCTTGCTCCGATTTTGCCTGATTTGATTTCTCTTTGGTTCTCGAATAAACCCTTGCTTTTACCGTTTCCACGAGATTGGGGATTTGAATTTCTTTTCTAACAGTCTGCTTAGTACATGCCATGTTTGTAGAAGAAGTCAATAACATCGCCGGGAAGCTAAGTTGGTATGGAAAAACTGTAGCTTGCGGGAAATCCTTCTCAATACAAGTCCTCGTACACGGTTTTAGAATAGAACTTCGATAGGCGAGAGGTGTAAGCATCGCGAGATGTTCAGCCATCTCATACTAAACGAAAGAAAAAGAGAAAAAACGCAATAAGAAAAGTCAAGAAAGTCATGGCTTGTCAATGCAGGGTAATCCTCGATTAAAGTTTTTGCATCGACGATTATGACGATGAATCATTTGAAAAGAAAAAATTCTCTGGGGTCGTCAATGGAGATGAAGAGCAGAGAGAGAAAAAGGGGAGGAGAAGAAGAGTGTTTGATTTAGAGTTGTAATGAAATTGGGGGCCTAGGATTAAGGATTAATAGGATTTTTAGATTAGTTATTAGAGAAGGGAAAAATGGTATTTCCACCACCATTTGGAACTCCGTGTGATTTCTGATATGGGTATAAATTTTTAGAGGCTCCTAATTGTTTTTTGGGGCCCCCAATTAATCATTGCTATATATACACATACAACTCGGAACATACGTTGGACTAGTAGACACCATTTACTTGCCACAACTCAATTTACTTGGCCACGACTCTATTATACTCGAAATCAAATCTTTTAGTCTATTTCGTTTTGTTCTCTTTTCTATAATAATCATGTTCGCCCCACTCAGTCAAATTCACAGTCAAACCCACCGTGAAGGTGGAGGTGACGCTGACGTGGGCTTGACTTCAGGGACGGAGGTATATGGAGTTCGTCTAGAACAAAAAAAAATCTAGCCAAAAAATATTAATAAAACCTAACTAAAGCTCTATATTGTTTTTTGAAGTCGGCTAGAAAAAAAAAGCTACAGTAAAAACTTCATATATTAATAAACTCTATATATTAATAAAAAAATCACGGTCCCAACTTGGTCCAGTTATAAATATTAATAAACTCCACATTTTAATATTAGTAGATTTTTCTAGTCCCATCATAAGTAATTTACCTCCATATATTCATATAATCGACATAATCGAGTATAATAGATCTTGTTACATCAAAATTTAAGATAAAGAAAAAATATGTATCTATAGTTGTTGAGAAAATGATGTAATTTTTTTGGATCATAATCGCATTTTTTGATTTCTGTATGCATAAGACCTCGTTACCATGTGCACCTTCTTGTTGAAGCCAAAATATTTCCAACTTATCGAGCATGTTTAAAACTTCTTGTCGAGCAATTTTTTTTAAAATACCTCTCTATATTAATAAAGTCCATATATTAATAATTTTGTGAAGTTCCAAAACTATTAATATATGGAGTTTTTACTGTAGCTAAACTCGGGTTCGCGTTGGAAAAACTAAAACCACTACCAAGTGTACTAGACGTCGGCATGCCTAACTAATCCTGATGATTTGTGATTGAACATAGTCGTTTTAATTTTCTTGGTGATCAAATCTCTTCAAGAAACTTTTGAATAATGTCAGCATTTATGCATGCAGTTTTTCCTTCTTTTTTTTTCCTATATTGTCAAAGACCATAAGTTGTTGAATCTTGCAACCGGTACAAACCGCAATGCCATTTTTGGTTTCTCTTTTCTTTTTCATTTGCAAGTGCTTAACTTTGATTTTACTTTTCTCTTACCAGTGGAAACAAAATATTCATTTGAGATTCATTTGCAAGTGCTTAACTTTCTAGTGGTGGCGACGGGACAAAATACGGATGCGCATATACCGGAAATCGAAGGTTTGGATAGTTTTCCAGGGGAAATTCTTCACTCTACTAGTTATAAATCTGGAGCCAAGTATGCCAACAAGCATGTTTTGGTTCTTGGGTCTGGAAATTCTGGCATGGATATTGCTCTTGATTTAGCAAATTTTGGTGCTAAGACATCAATAACTGTCCTATACCCGTAATACTAGTCATAATTTTCTTCCATAATGTCGATAACTTGACCAAATAATTATGCGTCTAGCAGGTTCATATTCTGAATAAGGAGATACTCAACATTGGACTGATTATGATCAAACATATTCCTCTAAAAATTGTGGATGTCGTGCTTGCCATTTTGAGCAAGTTGATTATTGGTGATACAACTAAATATGGGATTCCCAGACCAAACAGGAATCCTTTCTCGTCGAAATGGATTATCGATGCTGGTACTCTTAACAAAATCAAGTCTGGTCATATTCAGGTATCTTCTAATATTTACATGTATGATCTAGCAAACAGTTGAATGTTTTGTTTTTCTTTTTCTGCAAGGATGGTGACTACCTACTGAATGAAAAAGGAAACTTACAAAGATCAGAATTTCATAACAGTTGGGTGTCCAAAACAAAATTTGCTAACAACTGGAAAGGGAGCAATGGTCTTTACTGCGTCGGGTTGTGCGGGAGAGGGATAGTCCCACACCCACCAACACAGTGTACTTTGTGCAAGGGATAGATAGCTATCATGACACTCAAAACCACTCTTTTGTCCAAGTGCTGTCCTCTTTTGACAAGCTTTATTATTTTATGGGTTTTAAGGGGCTCAAGATACTAATTATTGGTAAGAACCCAATTTCATGATTCTAATTCTAAAGCAATACACCTTTACTTTAACACTTGATTACCCTTGCATCAATTAATACCACTATGAGCATCGGACTCGATCTGGTTTTCTTGGAAGTTTACAAATGAAAGAAACTGTGAATAATTATGAAACCAGATATTTACATACAAGTTCCTGATTTTCTATTATTTTAGAAAAAAGTCCTAAAAAAGTTCCTGGTTTTCTACAAACTTCATTTCAAAGCTATTATTTTACAGGGAGTCATCGAATTATACTAGTAAAGGATTGTTTTTGCTTGGTAGTGACAATTTTGGTAGTTTTTTTTTTTCACTTGGAGGCAAAAGTGATGTTGCCAACATGAAAAGAGGCAAAAGCAATTACACCTTTGCAAGAAGTCACCATTAGATAAGATTTTGATTCTGTTCATGATTCTTAGCATCACCAGTATGCATGTTGGTGTCTTGAGTTAATGAAAACCCACTCAACAAAAACACAATTATTTTACAGTTCAAACATCTCAGATCAAAGCCCCTCTCCCTGTATTAATGTTGAATAATTTGACCCGTACACCTTTTGTCATAAACAAAACAAAAAATACAGCAGCATTTAGCAAGTGTTGGGTCCAAACCCTAAAAGACCCTTCTCTCCATCAATAGATATCTGAATCCCTTCCTGCTGAATGTTTCCTATTATAGAAACCCCTAGATTGGATGGAGCAAATGCAAAACAGAACGTCCCCGTTTCATCTATTGGAATCAAGAAATTCCTAGCTGGGAGTGTCAATATTGACCCACCATAGAAGTGGAACGACACAGTTGGCACTCTCACCATTTCGAAACCCGAAAGATCGTAGCAAGTATCGAATATCTGCGCCCCGGGCACCCTGGGTAGACCCACGGTGCCGGAAACGAAATAGTTTCGGAAGATTTCGTACGCTTGGGTTGGTAACCTTGTCACTGCAGTTCCTGTGTCAATGATGACGCCGCCATCCCCCAACTCTGTCAGTTCGAACAAATGCTCCGGGATTGGAAGCCGAATTCCGCCCACGCCGAGGCCTACTAAGCTGACATAGTAGAAAGTGAGGGATTGCGGATTTTGCACAAGTGGAACCCATGTTGCGGAGGTTGATGAAACGGAACCACGCCCGAAAACTAATGAACCGTACGAGCCAGTACCTCCGCGACTGACGAGACAATACCCGAATGCCTGGTCGATTTGGGATCCGAGTTGGCCTATGAATGACATAGGCCCTCCACCAAGACCTAGTAACCCAGCTGCAGCAACAAACATACCTTGATTCCTATGCCCACACCCTATAGCTACATTTCTGACAGTAGTAGGCCCGAATGTGAGAGTTTCCAAGGCTAAAGTACCCGTGGTGAAGGACCCATCACCGTAAGAAACTTCGTAACGGCATCTCCCGGAATGACCACAACCGGAATTCTGATCGTCGAGACGGTTACAGACGGTGGATTCACATGACACGCCGGTGAACGTTGCCGAGTCAGACGGGTCGAAAACCGGGTCGGATTGTTGGTAACAAGAAGTACAAGGTTGGCACTGAACCCACATTAGATCACTACCGGAATCAATCACCATATACTGATTCCGCACCGGACTACCGACACCGATTCTTACCAGATATTCTCCACTTCCTAATTCCATTCCTGACACCACCTGTGAACCAAATTCTTCCTCTACGAAACCCTCATCATTTTTGGTGATTTTATCGGTGATGTGAAGGCGGCGACTTATGCTAGTGACCCGGTTGACGTCTCGTTTGATACGTTCACTCAGACGGTGGTGGTGGTGATGGGATAAGTTTTTAGTTATATGATCTCTGTGAAGTAAATTCAGCTTCAGTTTCCACTCATCAGCTGTAGTACTACTCTTTGAGAGTTCTTGATAGCTTTCTAAATCGGACATTGGATGGATTTTCGTTCCCGCTAACGCTTCTCGCACGTTCAATTCAGTATCCACCGCGGCTGAGCCACTGAGTGAATGTAGCACCATTACCGCCATGAGTAGTGGTGGCAATAGAGCTTCTAAGGATGCTACCATCTTCGTTTAATCTTTTTTGATAGATGGCTTCGGATTTTCGCCTGTGAATCGAGTGTTGTAAACCGGGTTGTGCTACTTGGTTTTGATGAGGTTTTCAAGTAAAGAGATGCTTAGGATTTCTAGAGTTATGAGTAGGATGATATATATTGGATTCTAAACAGAGATTACTAGAGGAAACTTCTTTGGTTTGATGATGATAATAGGTTCCTGGAATTGAGTAGTGGAAGCTATAATTGACTGCAAGATGCATGTAGTGTAAGGATTCAAATTCCATATAATCTTCATTTTTATATTCTAGTCTTTGTCTTTAAAAACAGCCTTTTAGACCTAAAAAGAGATCAACTATAATAGTAGTATAAAGAGATACCATGTTTTATGCAAGGTACACCAATATGCAATAGAGGCCACTTTTGACATGACAGGGTCCTGACACTTAGATGATGATATTCAAAAACTCTTTAACATATTGTCCATTCTGAAGATATAGGGTACGTGAATAGTGGGGACATCACCAGATAAGTTGCAACTTAAAAGAAGACTACCAAGCAAATATTGGGGATGAAATAAAGATGCCAAATAGTGCCTCAGGGTGTTGATAGAGTTGAACAATTATATCTTTAATTGAGACTTTTTATGTAGAAGAATGATGGGAGGTGTCCCTAAGGCACGGTCATTCTTTTTTTTTTCTACTTTTTGCAAAGCGGTTTCTTTTCTATGCAAATGTAATATTCCTCCTGCATGCTGCTATTGCTTTCTTGACTAAATTCCTTGATTCATACGTTCCCATTCAGCAACTTATCTCGAGTCTTTTGCAAAGCATGGTGTAAAACTAAAATGAACATGACAGGAAAAGATCAATTTTCGCGGCTGTGATAATAGAACAAGAAAAAAATCATTTCAATTTTGCTATGGCTTGGTAAAAACATCACTAGTGAATTCACTCATGACTGTAGTTTTTTAAGATCGATCCTGAAGAGATCTCACCATTGAATTGACCTATGGCATTCTCAGTCTAAAGACAGACTTTCAACATTTTTCCATCCTCAATCTTCACCAAATTTTATTTTAATTTTCAAGAAATGTGCAGCATATTTAAATTGGTTGGTTTGAAAAGGGAAACATGTCTAGCTCTATTGAAGGCATATTTTCAGGAATAGCTTAAGATAATGGAGAATGAAGAAACCATGAAAACACAATATTCTAATGCATATACAAACATCTAAAGTTTTCATTTGTACTTTAGCAGCAGAAAGTGTACAATTATACCTACTAGTTTATTTTCATTTTTTTCCTTCTTCCCGTAGGAATTCTGCTCTGGTGTTATTTGTGTAAAGGATAAGTGAAGGTCCTGAATTTTGCTTCAAATGGTAAAATAATATTAATTTCTTTTTTTCGTTTAACAAAGAATGTCTACATGATTAAGGAAACCTCAAAATTCAACGAATACATGCATAGAAAGAGTACCGAACATTTGGGACCTGAAGCTAATACTTGGCTTGGTTATGGCCATCCTGTGTTCGCAAGCAGAACATTACTATCGCAGTACAGATTCTTTGACAAACGACCTACCTCCTGAACTGAAATATCAGAAGCTCAAAAGTTAGAAATTATGTCAGATAGAATGATATAACCACAAGGCAAATTGTTAAAAAGCATAAAAGCTAAAACTCACGAGTATTCAAGGTGGAGATTCAAGAATCTGGCATTTTCCTTGCTCTGTGACATCGTTACGGAGCCTTCAATGACTTGATCTTGCTTCACATCTATCGGTTCGTAAAAATACAACAAAGTCTGCAAAAGTTTGGTACGTTTCAAAATGAATAAGATTGCCAAACAAGCTCACATTTAGTTAAAACTAGCTTCAAGAACACATAGCATAAACAAAACAAAATAGGAATTTACCTGTTGCCAGTGTGTTGGAGGCTCCTCCGGAGCAGTAGATAGAACTAGCACCTCATCGCATTTTGCCCGTTTTTTCCTCTGACTGGCACCTGGAGAAGGAATGTCAGATGATACAGTACTGCCTACATGTGACTGTGTCTGGTTATTGCTCGGAAAAATAGCAGGTCCGCTGAACTCAACATCAAACCAAAACGCAAACCCATGAAACGGGGCTGAAAGAAAAAAAGAGGTGCAAAACAAAGTTCAGTCAGCAAAAAGCAACATAAGAAACATGAAAGAAAAGAATGAATGAATGATAAAGCGCCAAGGTAATTAGACCTTGCATCATCGATGTAAATCTATATCTTGCAGTGATAGATTCAAGCTCCTGGATTGTGACAGTGTAGCAGTCCACATGCTTTATCTATTAGCCAAGTCATACATGCTATTCAGTTGTTAATTCTCCATGTATGAAAATGCTCATTTGAATCAAAAATCCACATTAAATAACACCAACAATTTTCCTTAAATTAGCAAGTTTTACAGAATCCCACAACGAGTAGAGAAGAAAAACTTACCACGAATGGCCATGTTAATACATTTTCTCCAGTTATTGTCTCGATACTTGGTTCCTCAAATGCACACTGTTTCGCCAGCGGCAGCATGGCAGACACTGGACCAACAAGGAACCTTTTCATGTCAAAACTCAAAACAAGTTGAAGGATAACAAAATCTATGACATATGAATCCGCTGTTTCCAGAAAACAAGCATCATTTATAAAATAGCCTAGATCACATCATAGATATGAAAATCTGGGCAGTGGACAAAGATAGCCCTTAAAGAATCATCAGTTTGGGTACAAAATACAAACCCTAGCAAATAAGAAGATAATGCTTAGCATAATTAATACTCACTATCAATTCCATAAACATTCTTCCAGAAATCAATACTTTCACTGTATCTGTCACAATGTGTGACAGGTGCCATGTACAACTGCAAAAGCACACGCCAGAGATCAGCATAAGATGTTTTCTCCAGTTAACTGGGAATTTCTGTAATAAAAGTAAGAAAGAAAACTTTGAATATAATCATTTGAACAGGTACCATTACACAATCATGTATATCCAATTAATAACAGTATAATACGTATCTTCAAGTTTTTAAATTCAACTTCAATGAACTAGCTATACAGATGCTGTGTAATGTGACAATATGTTAGATAATTGAATTACCGTGGCATGTGATGGGAGAATAAGCCCTCCAGGTTTGAGCCAACGATCTCTGGCAGTAATTACACTACCCAGCATACTCTACAAGGAAAAAGAACAACAATTCAGATGACATGAAAGAACATGCACTGACATGGTAATGTCAGAAACCAGTTGGGATAAAACAGAAAGTTGATGGACAGAGGGCATTCTAACATCAGGAAAAAAACATAGATACAGCACCGAAGCAACAGCACACACTCATTTTCAGTTTCACTTATTTGAGAGACCGGCATATCTGTCCTACTTATACTAGTAGGTATTATTCCCCATGAAAATGAAGTCATTACAAACCTCATATAAGAGCATGTATCCCATCCATTCGGAAATGATAACGTCAACCCCCTCTGGGATTTCGACATCCTGCATTTAAAAGCATCAGAAAAAGGACAGGCACATAAAGCTCTTTCATATTATTCAAATGAAGGTAGAGAGATATGAGGTCCTGAGCTAGGGAAAGAAGATTTCCAGGTATCTAAAATGGCTACAGTTATATAGTTGATAGTTTTACTGGTGACCGTATGTGATTATTCCAAATATCCAACTAAACTTGCTAATTGTCTAGATAGGTCAATACCAGTTCACTCACCAATCTGAGATCTTCAATATGGATCTAAAATAAGAAGATCAGTATTTCCAGTATTTATTAATGGAGTATGCTCCGAAATGATTGAATCGATAAGCCGTACGTAACCTATCTTCACAGATGGCTTTTGCCAAACGAAAGGAGTAACAGCTGAGCGTAAAAGATGGCTGAACCAATCCATGAACATATATCCATATATATCTAATCTCACAAACTTGGAATATCAATATTGGATATAAACACAAATTATAGTTCGTAATGGCAAAAGTACAACTCCAATGTCTTAATATAGTTCAGGGATCTTACCTCCACTCTTCCGTGTAAAACAATGACCTTGTGAGATAACTTATTAGCTTTGACAACTTCATTTGCCTGGTAAACAATTTCATTTGAGCAATTGGTCAAATGCACAATACATAAGATGGGAACATATGGGGTCTGAGCAATACAAAAACCAAAGGTGCAAAGTATGCCAGAAAAGGCTGGCATTTTACATGATAGAACCGCTTATAAAGGAGTAAACTAAAAGAGAGAAGAAATATATAGCACTTGATAATTTTCTTTTGATATGGTTCACAAACTATTATAATATTACAATGAACATGAATTATTAAGCAAAACTAAGGCCCCAAAGCAAGAAAGTACCTGTATAGCAATCTCACTTGCATCAATTGCATAAACCTGACAGGACAATATAAAATTTAGGGACAGGATAGGACCCAGTAGTATTGCACCAAAATGATAGAAAAGAAACTGCATTTACGCCGGGTATATATCAAACAAACTTTGCAACTCTATATCAAAGAAATCATAGGTTCCTTAAATCAAAGTTCAAAAGATCCTCTTTGATGATCTTAGCTATCTGACAATCTTTAAGTAATTTATATATGGGCTTTATTGTCTTTGTTGTCGTCATGATTGCTAACTATTCCATTATTATCAGAGACGTGAGATGCTGGTGACTTTAGGCTCTTTCTACAAGATGAAGGGACTACAGCACCGAAAGGATGCAACCAGATGGGCTTGCAGTAACACTTAGACTTGTGTTCTTTTGGAGCCTGTCACTAGAATTTCAGACATGTACATACTACATTTTTCTTCATCGTATCTCAATGGGGAAATAACTCAAGTAGTTTACAAGACAAAGTATACTGACTAAAAATAGTCCCTTTGGGACCTGCACTGTACTTCTCTCTTATTTGAGGTTCAGAAACCAGTGTGGTTTACAACATTATACCGCAAATACTTATATAACACTAAATCTAGTGATCAAACTGAACCAGTTACACTTCTTTCTGGGTTATAGAAGCAAAACGTAGTTATCTTTCCAAATCTGGTTGACAGGAAAAAGTTTTTTCCACATGAGTAAATGTCCTAAAATGCTGCCAACAGGCCTTACCCGCTTTGCACCAGCAAGAGCACAAAATATAGAAAGGATGCCAGTTCCACAGCCAACATCCACTACAACCTGCACAAGAAAAGCATAGGTTAAACAGGAAAGGCAGTCATAGGTTCCTCGTATTTAAAGGTGAAAGACGCTCTTCGTTTATGTAATTATTTATATAGTTTGTTCACGGTGGTTGTAAAACCCACGATCCCCCGAGTAGGGTTCTCAAACTCATAGGAAACAGAGTTCTCTTTACCTACTTATTTTTCTAAGGTAACATCCAATAACTTTTACGGTCTGTCATGGGCTTCTACAAGTATGCACTGCAAGATAAAAAGTAAGATGTTATTCTCCTATGTTCCACCTTAACTCTATTGAGTGCTTGTATACAGTAACCAACCGGGATACAGAAAATCACTGTCCTTACTTATATCCTCGCCCGACAAAAAGAACAAAAACTATTTAACTAAAATCCACAAAAAAATCCCTCACATCTTTGTGGATTTTCTCGCTCAGTATGGCTATTCAAATAAGTTTCTTCTCCCTATTCATGCATAAGTACAGTATACATACATTTGGGAAACAGAATCCACTATTCAATATCTGGAACCAACTTTCACTACGTTTATCATGAAAATAATAGATCGAAATCTTTGAGCTTTGAAAATATCTCATATGAAATCCAAAATCACAGGAACAAAAAGCCATGGTTAAAAACAGCATACAGGTCAAGCAAGATAGTACCTTGCCTTCTATAGAAGCATGATGCTGCTCGATAGCAGCTTTATAAGTATCAGTGCGTATGCGGTCCTGCGTATTACACAACACAATTAGCTCATATTTTGGTATTCTTATGTCATTTCTCACAAGAACATCTAGAAAACTAAAAAAAAAAAAAAAATATTCGAAACAGTATGAATGTAATGGTGGACATTGCTAGACAACAAGCGATGCATCTAGGACTAACATACATTCTCCACCGACTTATATGTTACATCAGCCTAACATTACTGGAACAAAGAAGCACAAATCTAGCACTTTTACTTCAACGTAGTCAAATAACCTAACATAGTATTTGAACAAAGAGGCACAAAGCTAACACCTTTCTGTAAAACCCTAATTAAGGGTTTTAAGAGAAACCCTTTTAATAGCAAAATCAAATGAACTTAAACCCAGAAATCTCCTTAAACAATAACGATAATACACACAAGAGAATATGATTAGAGTAAGAACCTTGATCATTTCTTCGTGGATACCAACATGAGAATATGATTGAAAATAAGCTTTATCAAACTCTGTACATGGTGGTGGTGGTGTTTCTTGATTATGAGGAACCCTAATTCCACCACCACCTCCTCTTTTAAATCGATCTTTTGTACTCGTATTCAATCGTTTCTCTGATGAACTGCCGTTTCCTAAACACCCATTACTGTAACTCGATGAGCTTGGTAACATTGTTTTTAAAGGGTTTAAGCTGAATTCGGAGAGACTACGAGAGAACTGAGCTCTTGAAGAGGAAAACAATTCCGAAATTTTACGCCTCTTTCTCTCTCAAAGTTGGAACCTTGTTTGTTTTTTCAGTCTGAGAGGGATTTATTTTTCTTTGGGGGATATACAGATTTTGGGAAATTGAATTGATGAACTAATGTAAGGTGCACTATGGCCTCTTCATATGGACCACGGCAAAAAAAAATCCAATTGCCATGCCACCGGCTAACCACTATGGAAAAACAACCGAGTGATGGTGTTTTTATCAATGTCGCCAGCGATAGTGGTATTATCGATGGGTATTACATTAATATCGCTAGATGGAATTTCTAACGCTGACGGTTGATTCTTTGTCACCCATAAATAGGTAATTTCGAAACTAAAAATTTACACCAAATTTTTTAGTCAGATCAATTCTCAATTTCGAAATTTTTCAAATGGCAGAAAACCAAACCCAACTTGATTTTTTTGGAGTAATACTTGAAGTTGTTATTAAAAAAATATGTAATAGTTATAAAGAAATAGGCAAAAGGCAAAAAAGTCATAAAGTTTTGGATATTAACCAACTCAAACTTACAGCTAAGAGAAGGTAAAGAAGAGTTCAACACAGAAAAATCAAGGCAAAGCAAATTTGAAGACAAAAAGTCACAAAAACAAAGGAAACAAGATGAAGAAAAGTGTCCAAAATGAGTGCCCGGGATTTATATTATTACAAACTTTATTCAAAATTATTAATGTCTAGTGTTATATCTTGTATAATGACTATTAATGATTAATTCGAAGTTTATAACAAAAAAAGCGCATTTGTAAACGAATTTGAAAATTTGACTTGTATTTTTGAAAATTAAACTTGTTAAATGAATTCGAGAAGTATTGTTGAAAATTAAGCTTATATTCTTAATTCAATCTTACATTTTAATTTTAACTAATAAAGGCAAATTTGAAGGCAAAAAGTCACAAAAACAAAGGAAACAAGATGAAGAAAAGTGTCCAAAATGAGTGCCCAGGATTTATATTATTACAAACTTTATTCTAAATTATTAATGTCTAGTGTTATATCTTGTATAATGACTATTAATGATTAATTCGAAGTTTATAACAAAAAAAGCGCATTTGTAAACGAATTTGAAAATTTGACTTGTATTTTTGAAAATTAAGCTTGTTAAATGTATTCAGGAAGTATTGTTGAAAATTAAGCTTATATTCTTAATTCAATCTTACATTTTAATTTTAACTAATAAAGTAAGAAAAATATTAAAACTTACATTTAGGCATAAGTTAATAATTATGAAACTAAAAAACTTAAAAATTGGATTATATTTGGTTAATACTTTTAATATCTCATAACAACTTTCATATTGGAAATTTTTGCTATTGGTGTGGAACCACTCTGCCTGATACCTTTGTTCAAGGTCCATCATGATTTCACAACTCCTTATGTTTCGATCTGTTTGCATTGCTAAAGCAACGTACAAAATAGTTTCCTTGTTGATTACATTGAAGCGATTACTCAACGTGTCTGCATCGCGATTGTGGAGGTTCATTGTTTCTTCTGAAACTTCATAAATACGTTTTCCCAAAATGGCGGGGCTAGGAGTGCCCACCAATGATGAGACGTCGTGTAAAAAAAACATAATGCCTACCATCATGATCAAGAAGAGGCACAAAGGTAGCACCTTTGTGCAGTCGAATAGACCTAACATAACTTAAACAAAAACGCACACATGTAGCACCTTCACTTACATTAATGCAGTGAATTAGACCTAACACAGTAGTAGACCAAAGAGACACAAAGCTAGCCGTTCTATGTAAACCATAATAAGGGTTTTAAAAGAAACCCATTAATAACAAAATCAAATGAACTTCAACCCACAAATCTACTTAAACAATAACAATAATACACACAAGAGGATATGATTAAAGTAAGAACCTTGATCATTTCTTCGTGGATACCAACATGGTTAAAAATAAGCTTTATCAAACTTTGTACATGGTGGTGGTGGTGTTTCTTGATTACGAGGAACCCTAATTCCACCTCTTCCTCTTATTTTAAATCGATCTTTTGTACTCGTATTCAATCGTTACACTGATGAACTATTGTTTTCCTAAATACCCATTACTGTAACTCGATGAGGTTGGTAACATTTTTTTTATAGGGTTTAAGATGATTTCAGAATGATAAAAATAAGTGAAAAATTGTGCACCAAATTTATAAGAAATTTTACACCCCTTTCTCTCTCAAATGTGGAACTTTTTCCCGTTTCACTCTAATTGAGAGTGATTTATTTTGAGTGTTGTTATTAGCAGGGAAAGAATGGATACGAGGAAAGAAGGATAATGGGGAGGGAACTAACTGTTAATGGTGGATTTTCGACAAAGGGTAAAATCGTAAAATCATGATATTTCATGATTCTGACCCGGCTTCAGGAATGTATGTGAAACTCATTTTTTATGATCCATGAACCATTTCAAGATCTCTGACTGAGTGAGCATCCTCTCAGAGCTATGATAAATATGTTCCTCGAAAAGCCTCTCAGCTGAGCTTTCGAAACTTTTCACATTTCATCATCACCTCTACGTATAATCGAAATGATTGGACAGCTTCTATACATATTGCATGCTAGTATAGAGTGTTAATTTCTTCAGGACGTCACACTGTTTGTTGTTCCTTGACTATGTAAAGAGAACGTGTATAGAATCTCCTAACGATTGGACGGATCCTAGACATATTGCATGCTAGTATAGAGCGCTAACGTCTTCAGGACGTCACACTGTTTGTTGTTTCCTGACTATACACCCCCAATATTCATAATGAGTATGATGCTTCCATTATCTCATACCTCGATTATCGAATAAACCCGCTCCTAGATATATCGCATGCTAGTATAAAGCAATTCATAGATTAATCATAGCGCGTCATTCATCAATTGAATTCCTAGAAAATAATCTATTTATCTCATTACTCCGTTCCACGGTTGATCCTCAGCTGGATTCCATTTATTAGTAATAGATACTCAATTTATTTTATTACTCTGTTTTATGATTGATTCTCAGCTGAATTCCATGAATTAGTAATAAACATTCACTGATCGGGCATCTGGGCCACCACCGAGTAAGCCCCGAGAAAATGGTGTGAGTGTACTTAGCAATAATGCATGAACGAGCACCCGAGTGCACGAACGAGCACTAAAAAATATGGACAAACGAGGAAACCTATGCAAAATAGGGAAGAAAAATAATATTAATAAAGTAATAAATAAGCGCCCAAGGGGCCGTCGTGGCTGGTCTCACGCCTATTTCTTTTATTTTACTTTATTTTATTATTTTCCCTAATCTAATGAAAACTTCTTCATTTGAGCAAACTCCCTCGTTTGAGCAAAATTCTCAGTTTCTCCATATTTCCTTCACATGATGAAAAATAATTAAAAAATAAGGAAAGGTGTCACGGGAGCGGGTCTACTAGCCGTCCGGCCATGCCCTAGACGTGGCCGGTCCCACACCTTATGATCCCTTACTTTATTGTAATTATTATTTCCTTCATCTCATGAAACTTCTTCGTTTGAGCAAACCCCTAGTTTTTCATATTTTCTCAAATATTGCTCAAACCATCAAAAAGCCAAAAAGTCAAATGGTCACATGACCGACTAGGCTACTCACGGGAAATACTAAAATATTATTATTCTAATATATTCTAAAAATATTGGTCAAATGAGCGAGCAAAATCGAAAGTTTCAATCAAGATCAAACTCTTCTGAAAATCCAGAATATTGCTCAAACGCGCACCAGAAAATACCAAAATTCTCAGGACTATGAAAGGGACACTGTGGTGACACAAGCATGCCACATTGGTCGACCAAGGTCGTCCCTTAGGCTTGCAAGGAGCCGGTCCCACACTCTTTCACAATTTTGACTTAATTAATCTTCTACAGTTCATAATTGGGTTCAAACTCTTTCCAACCAACTTGTTGGAATTTTTTCAATCGGCCACCAGCTGGTCCCACAACCACCAAGGGTAGGTTTCATACCCCTTGGTCGGTCCCTCACCTCTCCATAATTAGGTTTTATTTCCTAATGCTCAGACGAGCACTATTTTGAATAAATGATTAAACCAACATTTAATCATCCTTTCACCAACTGGTCTCAAAGGACTTTGGTACATGATCATTCAAACACCTGGGCGCTACATGATCGTCCCATCATCCTATGTAGCCGGTCCCTCTCTTACTCAGTGATTGATTTTCAGTAAATCATCAATTGATCAACAATCAATCAAAAATTAGGGTTTCGAACCAAATGCTCTGCAAATCATAATTCTGAGCAAGTTCAAGCACTAATAATTTTATGTTGATCCAGCAATCAACATCTTAATTAATTATATAATATTCGGTCCAACTACCAATATTTTAATTAATATTTTATTTGGTCTGGTTACCCAGAATTCATGAATTGAGCAATATTGCACAAACGGGCAATATTTGCTCAAACGAGCAATATTCGCTTAAACTAGCAATATTGATTTTTATCATCTATCAATTATCAATTTCTCGACTGAGCAATATTCTTCATGATTGATTCAAATATCAATATTAGAGAATCATATTGATCCAGTAATCAATATTCTAATTTGTTTGATGTCTAGTCCTGCTACCAACATTTTGCTCGACCGAGAAACATGGTTCGAGCGGACGACCATCCAATATTCCTGATCCAATTTGTCATTCGATCATGATATACTAGATCAGGGATGAGCATTCTGTATAATTCAACAATATCTTTGATTTCTTGTCGAATACTCGATATATCAAGATAAGTCCTTGATCGAGCAACCTCATCGAACGCTCAATCCAAACCATCAAAATATCATTATTATCTCAACTAGTAAAATGATATATCACAATTTATCGAGACTAAACGTCTCTTCATTATTGTGTCCCAGCAGACACCTTATGCTCAATCCATGAGTCTCAGAGCATATCACATTCGTTCATTATGCACAACTCATCAAGGATAAGACTCATTGTCTAGTCAAGTCAACAACTGACTAATTAAATACAAGTTTGCCTTGCAGACCTCCACGTTTGTGAGACATCAATCACGTCACATGGGGGATATTAATTAGGGCTTTGGTATGGCATCCTACGGCATGTGTGTTCATCCATGATGAGAAACGTGAGTAAGTCGTGCAAGCATTCGAGGGAGTTAGCAAAATAGTGGGTGGACAATCAACCAAGTCTCTGCACGACCTGGAACTGGTTAAACCACGATTTCCCATTTTTCCACTATTTCACTCGAGCAACCGTCATGCTTGTTGAGATCAATGTGTATACTATTCTTGCAATATAAATAAGTTTTTAAATCCGTAATTGAACAACCAAGAATCATCATTTATAGAAGAATTCTCATTCCAGCAATCACTCTTAAGAATTCAATCAACCAGAACTTATTCGAACCCAGCGGTTCATTTGCAGAACTTATAACACATTCACAATATTTGGTCACCATTGATCTCACACACTTCTGAGCTTTCCTCCTACAGATCGACTCAGAACAAAAATTATTAAATAACTATCTCCAATTCAAAAGGACATCACACCAGTTCAGAACCCTAAACTCAACTTCTAATCCCGTTCGTGAACGCAGGGAAGGAGAAGGAGTAAGGGAGTACGCGTACTCTTTTATAAAGTTTTAATGGGCTTGGCCGGGTTCGGTTGCGGAAACCATGGATTTTAAGAGAATTTTACACATTCCGTTAGGTGTACATAATCATATTAAGTTTTGATTTCTGGACCAATTCAAATAACTGACAAAAAAAATCAATTTAATAAGATAATTAATCTTATTCTTAGCTCAATGAAAAGAAAAATCAGAGTATATGACATATTAATTTTCATGGGTTTAGAAGTGTTGTAATTGATTCTGACCTTTCGACATCTTGACACTGGAGCCAGCTCAACAATATGTGATGTTTTGATCATGATTGATTACAAGAACATTGCTTCATCCAGGGTCAATTACCATATAATCAGAAATTCAAAAACTTGATAGATGAATCACAGAACTTAAAATTAATATAACCAGATACAACCTTTTACTATTACTTGCCCTATCTCAAGATAGTTACATGATAGGGGTGATGCCAAGATCTTGTTAACAAGAGGTTGGATGAGCAAGATGATCACAAACCACTCTGGCGTGACAGTTTTCCGGTTATGTTTCTTTACCCTCATAGTGATCAAGAGATGATATTCCACAACCATCTGGAGTAGTCAAGACTGTTGCAGACGTGCTTTTTTTGTTGCATTCCTTAAACAGACTGTTTAACAATATTTAAGACAACATAGATTATTACTTTTAACATGACGTTTCTTGTTTTTAACCTTTGCAGAGGATTCTTTATTTTTTTTTTCCTGTCGATTCTTTATTAGAATCAATCAAGGTGTTGGAAATCTTGAATGAATCGAGAGCATCCTATGAGACAGTAAGTCTTGAGGAAAATAAACTTTGAAGAATCTTTAAGGAATTCTGGTGTACTTCAATCTACTGCCAATACACTCATCGTTTACAACCTGCCTCTCCTTAACAAAAGCTCCCTGGTAATTGGACACTAATTTATGCGTCACCTTCTCTAACCGAGTTTCCAACACCTTTGATAAAATCTTATATGCAGTACCAAGCGGACTTAATGGCATGTAGTGTCTCGGTGTAAACGAGTCCTCCTTCATAGGTATAAGTGAAATAAACGAACAATTCCACCTCTGATTCTTACAAGCCACCGATAACAAATTCCTCCATTAGCTTCATAAAATCCTCTTTTGTAATCTGTCAACAAGATTTGTTAGCACCGAAATGTTTTATCATTGTGAAACCTTCATCCTCAGTAAACTCCTTCCCCATCTCCAACTTCTCATGGTCTTCCAGCATAGGAAAATGTAAGTTGTGCAATGAAAAAGTCACACTACTCACTACTCTTCTCAGTAAACAAATCTGCAAAGTAATTCTTCATCTCCACTTTAATGTTATCTTAATCAAAACATTCAATCCCATCAATTTCTAATTTATCAACCGTGTTGCTATTTTTCGTGGCATATTAGCAATCCTACTAAAATAAGAAGAATTTGAATCACCTCATTTGAAGTCGTTTTGTTTCGCTCTTGCACGCCATTTTCTACCCTCCATAGCCTTCAAATTTCTCAACTTCAGCAAACATGTCATTCCATCCTCAAACCTGACAATTTATGTGTCTCCTCTATTTGGTCAAGAAAATCAATCCTCTCGGTAAGTTCTGTCTTTTCCTTCTTCATTAAACCAAACCCCTCCTACTCCCTCCTCTTAGAAAATATTTCAGATTCAGAAGCTTTTTTGAAAAAAAAAAAAAAAAAGAATTGTTTTACCTTGATACACACCATAGCACTCCACCATTCATTTCTTTCTCTTGGTATTATTTTTTTGTAATTCAATGCCTAACAATACCAGGAATCATTTAAATTGCAGAACGACGATGTTACGCTCAAGAAACTCGGGCAGGACATAATATGAAGAAGGAAAGTAAGATCATGAGAAAGGCTTTATACAAAATCCAACTGTTCTCAACTTAAAAGTAAGAGAAAATTTTTGATGGGGGCGTTTTTTGATGGAGGCATGGGGGACAAATGAGATGTTGACATGTGTTTAGCATATTAGTTGGTTCCCATAAATTTTGTTCCCAAAAATATAAAACAAACATATTTTTGGAGAAAATATTAGTTGTCTTAATTGGTTATATTTTCATCTTTGATAATTTTGTAAACATGATTTATTCAAACAATTAATATGCTAAACACATGTCAACATCTCATTTGTCCCCCATACCCCCATCAAATATTTTCTCTAAAAGTAAGGTTTGCATTTTATATTGGGTTTACTCCACCATTCCTCCACCTTCATGAGAAAATCTTTATACAAAAGCTATTTGTTCTTAAAGTAAGGTTTGCATTTGATACTGGATTTAGTCAGTAACAGAAAATATTCATACAAACGCCAACTGTGCTTAGACTTAAACTAAGTAAGGTTTGCATTTGATATTGGGTTTAGTCAGTGACATAAGAGACTTATGATCTGATATCACTCTAGTTAAAGCAATTTTAAAACATTCAGGAAATAAAAAATCCATATCAACATTCAAAAGAAACCGTCTACACTTTTGTTATACTGATGTTAAGAATCTGCGGTATGTGAATTTTAGTCACCAAAATGACATGTTTTTGACAGGTACAAGATCAAGTATATAGTGGTTAAAAATAGAAAATCCACACATTGTGGACACAATTAAATGACCCAAGGTCCCAACCAAACTCTAAGAAAGAGAGCACAGATATAGCATTATTATTTTAGAAGAGTCTAAAAGCGTGCCTAGTTTTTAAAGACTCCAGGTCTGACTTGTGTCACACGAGCACACATTAAAGCTAAATCAGAAGGTCATTGTTGCTTATTTTCAACCTGAGACGCTTATTTGGTTCATCTTAATTTCTGAACATGGGACGCTTTGACGCATTGTTGCCAGCAGTAACATCTTGTTCACTAGGTGCTTCCTGCAGGTTCTGTTCAAGTCCTTCAACATCAAGTAGTGGATCAGAGTCCCGATTAGCAGCATGATGCAACTGTTTTGGAGGTAAGAAAATGGAAGTTAATATTAACTGCAAACCACATCACTCAAAAGAGTTTCAAAAACAAACATACATAATGTACATACCAAGTCAGGGATTACCTGATCAACTTCAACAGGACCAGCCACTCCAAGATCCTGAATCTCAAGAGGAGCCTGCAGGTTTGGTTCAAGTCCTTCCACATTTGGATCAACGTCCTGATGAGCAACGGTTTTGGAAGTAAGAAAATCGAAGCTAATATTAACTGTAAACCACATCACTCAAAAGAGTTTCGGATACAATATACATAATGTACAGACCAAGTCAGGGATTACCTTATCATCTTCAACTGGACCAGCGACTCCAACAGGTTTAATCTCAACAACTGCATGTTGATCCTACAGCTGATCAGGTTCCTGAGGTTCAAGTCCTTCCACATTAGGTAGACATGGATCAATGTCCTGATGAGCAACTATTTTGGAAGTAAGAAAATCGAAGTTAATATTAACTGCAAACCACATCACTCAAATAGTTTCGGATAAAATATACATAATGTACAGACCAAGTCAGAGATTACCTGATCATCTTCAACTGGACCAGCGACCCCAACAGGTTGAATCTCAACAACTGCATGTTGATCCTGCAGCTTGGTATAATTGAACAAGAATCCAAATGAAATCAATTACCACATACCTTTGTTGATGAAGTCCTTGTTGATGTCTTCTTGTAGTCTTCAAACTTCATCTTTCAAGGATAGCTTCGATTCTACTTCTTAGACTTAATCTCTGAAACTATCTTTAGTATATACTAAATCAAGAATGAATTTTGGAAACTAAAATTGACAACTAACTCGACATACCAATGCTAGTGGGTTCAACCGAGCAATGCTCTAACACTTACCATTGGACTTTCAAATTTTTCAGGAAGAAAAACTAAACTCTTCTATTAAAAAGTTTATGTATGAATTTTTCTTTATTGCATATAAATATCTTTTATGTGCATAAGTTTTTTTTTAATTAATGATGTATTAGTTCTTTTTTGCATATAAATATTTTGTTAGTAATATGTTCATTAATATATAGTTTTAATAGGAAAAAAGTAGATAATGTACTCATGTTTACTTAATCACAAAAATGTAGCTCATGTATTTAATAAATCAAAATAAAATGAAACATTTTTTTTTAAACATTGATTATATTTACGGGATAGGGATGGAAAAAATTAGATTGTTATTTGGTAGGAAAAGTCACATACCGTTATACTTAATGATAACTATATTAATACCCAAAATGTGGGTAAATATATATTTGAGAAATTTTGTGTTTAAAAGTATTATTATATTTTTAAGTTACATCAAACATATAAAATGAAGAAAAAAAAAAGTAAAAAAAAATCTACATTCTGTAGTCATTTGGTTCTCTTCTAGTGAATATTTTTCTTTTCTTTTCTTTTCTTTTCTTTTTTTCCTTTTCTATCATGTTATACTTTTAGTATTATATATAAACATTTGGTGATAGAAATACTTTGATTTTTGCTCTCAGGTTTTCATTCCCTACGATACCACATCAGTTGGTTCTCTTTTAACGAGCAAAGCACCTTTTTTTTACCCTTTTGTCTTTTTTATCATGTTATGCTTTTAGTAGCATGAATGTTTGATGATAGAAACAGGATGATTGTTTTTCTAGGTTTTGTATCTCTATTAAACCACATCAGTTGTTTCTCCATTAATAATCAATCCTTCTTTAAATCCTAGCGTATGCTTTTGATAAGAAAACCGTTGTGTATAAGATTTATTGATCTGCTTTTGATATACACAAAGCTTACTGTTAATTGTGGATAATTTTTGTTTTGTATTCAAGCACGACTAGGCAATTGCAAATTTTTGAAGTTTAATAATCATTGCCTAGAAATACGTGATGCAATGCGTTAACTCATTTGTGTGGTTTGTTATTAATGCCAAAAATATCAAAATTAACTGAGGTTTTATATCCAATTTTTTGTTTTTATTTTCTTTGCTGGTTGATTTAATAATATTTCAGTGGATTTAGGTAACCAGGCGCGACCCAAGAGCATCAGTGAAACTTTCATGATAACCATGTTACGATTACATCTCCAAACCTAGGATGAAAAATTCCTATGTATTCACGAAATCCATTCATATGAATGCCTCAAAACTCCTTGCGCATTTTGGTTTAAACTGCGTGAACGCTCCACGATCATTGTATAGATTATCCAACTAATATGTGTCAAAGATTTTTCAACATTTCACACCGTTGCATGTAAAAGTTTAGCATTTTCTGAATGAACAATACTATGCATCTCTAGTCTCTATGATTGAAGTAGAATCGTATTAATTAAAGAAAAACGTATTAATTAAATAAAAACACTAGGTTTTCAAAGAAATACCACATGTGAGAACGGAGAAGAAAAAAGAATAATCGGAGTTGACGATTTCCCCCCTATTGTTATGAGTTATTAGAGCTAACTTACACTAATTATGAAAAAAATTAAATTAATAAGAATATGACATCCAAGTGAATCCAAAGTTCTAGTTAAGATATTCTTTAAAACTTTTTTATATAGTATCACATCCCTCCTAGTTTGGAAAATTTAATTATTAGAGATAACTAAATAGAGGTCTAAAATTCTATTTGTCAGGTAAAAATAATGTACTCACCCTCCATTGGAGATGCTCTAATGAGATCATAATTTAGCTTTACAGTTGCTTGACTTTTCGAAAAGTTTTACCTATTTCTCATCCTTCTTTCTCCAAATCCCATCCCAAATTCACAAATTAGATTTTGTAGAATTTTTTAAATTAAGTAAATAGAACATACAATATTGTTTCCCACAGTGAGTCTGAACTCTCATCAATTCCTGAGGAAGATGTGGCTCTTCAGCATAATCTTTTGGTAATTTCTTCCGATCCTTCTGCTCTTCATCGGTAATCATACTCCGAAGATGAAAATATAGCTACTGATACCGATAGATCGATGGATGCTCCATCGGCTCCAAAGCTTTCTTTTTCTTGGATTTGAAAGTTGGAGTCTTAGACTGCTTACTTTTCTCCTCGTGCAGCTTCAGATCATCCTCTTCCTCTGCTTTGACAATCGCAGCGTGATCATCTCTGGATTCAAATTCACAGTACCTACTCCTGCAACTAGATGCTCCTCAAGAACCTCAGAAACTAGACTTCCAGCGCTCTTTTCGTTTGCCATATCTCTCAGCCCTATGACTTTGTCAAGTTAGATGGAACCATAAAACTAAAATCCAAATAGATAAGCAAATAATAACTTAAATTCTAACTCTAAACACGCTTAGAACTCAACAGAAATTCTCAACGAAACAAGATTTCCAAAAACAAAAAAAACAAGTGAAATCAGCCACAGAACATACTAGCCCTAGAAAAAAAATGTTCCTAGATCTGGAAATCATCACTACTAGTCTACTACAGGAGTCACGAGATGAAATAGCTTACCGGTATCGGCAGATCTTGAATTAACGTTCAAAGGGTTGCTGTGTATTGCTATGTTTGTTAAAACCCACCACAGCTGGTTTTGTATCTAAACCCTTTTTTTCTTTGAACTGGTGCAAAACAAAGTTGGTATCCCCTGGGTGAAATCCGTACACAGTAACCCACTCCTCATCAAGGTTCCCCACAGAAAAGCTTTTCTTTGGTAACTCAGGCCCGCCTACCTACTTCCTTTGTTGGCACGAGTGCAATCAGTGAACCGGATTTTACCGCACCTTCAACAACAGATGTCCCTTTACCCCTCGCTACCCCAATCCTCATCCGTCCTACCATTTCTCACTGTTACTCCTACCAGGTGACCACCATCTCGAGATTTTGTGGAGTCTGCCGCTCTTAGAGCAAGTCTTAGGTGGAAGAGTTTCATCTTCTACGTCACCTCAATATTTGGAATAGTGGATGTAAGTGCAAGTGTAGTGGTGGAATAGTAGAAAGTGTCATGTACCTAGTGCTTTTTAAGTTGGTTGGGCCATTAAACTGCTTCAGACCTTTTTACTTTGTTAAGCCCATTTATGGGTATGTTTTCATTTATTTTCTGTTTTAGGGTAATAAGCCTGTTGTTTGCACCCAACAGCTTAATTAACCTTTACTCTTGTATTTCTTCTGGGATTGGGTGTTTGTAAGATTCATTCAACCAGTAATAGAAAATTTATTGAGGCTCATCCTTGTCTGAAGGAGAGTAGGCACTGAAGAAGGTTAATCTAGAATTCAGTTCATGACAATTGGTATCATCCTATTACGATCCTGATTACCGGAGTTATGACTAGAGGCGGAGAGAAACCTACAACGGTGAAGGAGGTTGTTGTTATTCAACAAGATCAAGAAGATCGATTACAGACTTTAGAGGATTCGTTTAAGAACATGTCTACTGAAGTACGTTCTCTTTCTACAGATATGGCTTATGTTAAAGCATCATTGACTACTATTGCTTTATTCTGTCAACAACAAGGTGGTCCTGTAATTACTTCTGGAGCTTCATCAGATGGAGCATCTCATTCCCAAGAGAATGAATTTATTAATAAATTTGGTAAATTCTCTAAACATCCTAGGATTGATTTTCCTAGATTTGATGGTACTAATCCTAGAGGCTGGATTCGTAAATGTGATAGATATTTTCAACTTAATTCGATAGAAGATGTTCAAAAAGTAGATTTGGCTTCCATTCATCTTGATGGTAAAGCAGATTCATGGTTTTTAGATTATCAGGAGGGTAAATTCCTTATCGATTGGCTTCAATTTTCTTCGGAAATTTGTTGTCGTTTTGAAGATGTTGCTTATGATAATTATCTGGGTAGCTTCAATAAATTGTCGCAACTTACTATAATTGAAGAATATTATGAACGTTATGAGTCATTAAAGGATGTGATGAAAGCTCGTAATCCATCTCTTAATGATTCTTATTTTACAATGAGTTTTATTAGTGGCCTCAAGGAAGAAATTCGTAACCCAGTGCAAATGTTTAAACCCACCTCAGACACTGATGCATTTTACCTTGCTAGAATGCAACAAGCTTCTGTAGATTTTTTAAACAAACGTTTTCGCACATTCCCTGAACCATTTCAACCTTCACCTACTACTTTCTCCACTATACCATCATCTTCTAAGCCTTCCTTGCCTCAACTCACTAATATTTCAAAGCCATCTTTCTCTAACACTAAACCATTTGTGACTCTTCCTAGTACACCTACTAAAGTTAATCCTTCTATCCCTCCTATTCGACGTTTAACTCCTGCTCAGATGAAAACTAGAAGAGATCAAGGCCTATGTTATAACTGTGACGAGTTTTACAAACCAGGGAATTTTTGTAAGACACAACAATTATTCATGTTGGTGGCAGAAGAAGCTTCCTCTCCTTCTTATGTGGAGGAACTTGAAGAAGATTCTACCCCTCCAACTTTGCTTATAGAATCTTCTATGGAAATATCTCTACATGCTGTGACAGAGCTAGTTACTCAAAATACCATAAGGGTACCAGAGCAATCTGAAGATATTTTGGTCTTGATAGACACTGGGAGAACTCATAGTTTTGTGGATTCTCAATTGGCTGAGAAATTACAGTTACCCATTATACCTACAAGCCAAATATTGGTGACAGTGGCTAATGGAGATACTACCATCATCAAAGGCATACGTTCTGAATTGGTTTGAAGTATGCAGGGTTGTTAGAGCATTGCTCGGTCGAACTCGCATGTGTTGCTATCTCAAGCATGTTTGTCAATGTTAGTGATCAAAACTATAAGTCTTGATTTCTAGTCTACTATAGCTAAGTCTCGAACTAGGATAGAAAATGTAGTTGAGCTCAAGGACTTCATGGCGATTCATCATACAAGAAGAAGAACTACTCAAGGAACCGGTGGAACTTCTCGACAAAAAGGTATCTGAAGACTTGAACTTATCTGTCACTCAAAAATCTATCTACTCTATCTCCTACTTCTTGAGACAAAAAGTCATATGCTATATATAGACTTAGATTATACACATTTGGTATTTCGAGTCGAGTATACCTCGCCTATCTATATCTCGAAATATGTGTTGGTAAGCGTTTCGTTTCGACCATGTTTATCTTTACCTAGTGAGGAAAGTCATGATATGTTTCAATCACTTTGGAAATTTCTTTGACGAGAAATGGTGTAACAACTATATAACGTCCTCTAAGAATGTTTCAATGGTTGGAATGAGAGTTTAGATTACATAACCAATGATGGAAATAAGTATTGTTGTGGAAACACATATGTCCATAAGTCCTATTCCTTGAACCAAAGTTTGCGAACTTTGTTGATTAAGAGAAAACGGAAGAATGGCTTGTTGCCAAGTCCGCGAACTGCCGAACTTCTCATCCCGAGAAATTCTGCTGGAGTTGACAAACTTGTTACGTGAGTACCAGTCCGCGAACCGGCGGAAAGTCTTTGCCGAGATTTTCCGCTGGAGTTTGTAAACTCTGCCCGGTTTCTTAAGTCCGCGAACCTAGTTTGCGAACTTAAGAAGGTTATATATCTGAAGATGATTTCTGAACTTAAACTTATAAAGACTAAGGAATGCAAATTGCAAACCATGTCTATAAAGTTCATGAACCGATTCAAGTGAATCAAATCATCTTTGCCTCAATTGTGTCATGTGTAGTACATAAGATTTCCTTACAATTGAACAACTCTCTAACTAGTTCATTTGAGTCACTTGAACTAGTTATGGTGAAGAAGAATATGGTTGGTATGAAATGCTCATATGGCTAACCTTCTGGTTAACTATTGTTGAGCCAACAATGTACACGTTTGGGTACGGTTAACAAACCTAGAAGCGTACATTTCATGTGTATATAACAAGCTAAGTTTTCGATCTAACGGTTGAGAAATATTAGCTTGAATCTAAATCAGGTTTTCATCTAACGGTAGATATTGTTTGCTTTGTGACCAAGGCGAAATCCTGATTTGAAAGACTATATAAAGGGACATCTAGCAACTCTGCAAAACCAATCCCCACACCTCACGTGTGATACTAGTTTGCGTCCTAGAGTCGTTTCTCCTTTAACCTTTGGTTTTCTTCTTCTAAAACCAGGTTAAAGAATTAAAGACTTCATTGAGATTGTGAAGCCATACCGATACTACTTTTATCGTAGTTGTGTGATCTAATCTTGTATCTTCTATCGTACGAGTACAATCAGATTGATTGTCTTGAGATTAACATCTCCGATAGGCAAGATATAAAAAGTAGTCACAAACATCTTCGTCTCATTGTTTGTGATTCCGCAACATCTTATTTCGCTACTATTAGATTGTTGTGAGGTGATTGATTTATCTAGGCTGTTTTCCGGAATATAAGACCGGATTATCAATTGGTTCCTGTTCACCTTGAGTATTATCAAAAGACGGAACAAAAACTTTAAGGTTTTTCTGTGGGAGACAGATTGATCCTTTGATAGACTTGTCTGTGTGGACAGATTTGTTTATTGTTAAAGCCTGCGATTTTGGGTCGTAGCAACTCTTAGTTGTGGGTGAGATCATCTAAGGGAATCAAGTACGCAATATCCAGCTGGAATCAAAGGCGTAGGGAGTACAACTGTACCTTGGATCAGTGGGAGACTGATTGGGGTTCAACTACAGTCCAGTCCGAAGTTAGCTTGGAGTAGGATAGTGTCTGTAGCGGCTTAATACAGTGTATGTTCAATATGGACTAGGTCCCGAGGGTTTTCTGCATTTGCGGTTTCCTCGTTAACAAAATTTCTGGTGTCTTTGTTATTTCAGTTTCCGCATTATATTGTTTTATCTTTATAATTGAAATAATACAGGTTGTGCGTTAGATAATCAATTAGAGTAATCCAACCTTTGGTTGTTGATTGTCATTGATTGATCCTTGGATATTGGTCTTTGTTACCATCCAAGTTATTCCTTGTGTTTGATTAAAGACGCGCTGATTTCTATTAGCTCGAGTAAATCAAAACAAGAGAGAGATATTAACTCCTTAAGATACTTTTACCTAGATTGAGTCTGACTGTCTAGTTGATTCTCTAGAAAGTATTTCGGAGTTAGTCCATACAGATTGCTAAGAGAAATATTGGGTGGTGTTGTTAGACCCCCGCTTTATCAAGGGTTATCAATTTTGTGGTGATTTAATAGTTCTTCCATTAGGAGGTTGTCACATGGTGTTGGGTGTTGATTGGATGAAGCAGTTAGGAGATGTCATGTTCAACTTAGCTGATCTCAAAATTTCTTTTCTCCATCAAGGACAACAAATCACTCTGCAAGGTACTTCTTCCATTCCATCTTGCAATTTCATCAGTGGTAGTTCCTTTCTGAAGTTTATTAAAGCCAACACCCCTGCTATTATTGGTCAATTTGTTTCCATTAGTACTACTCCTTTGGAACCTATTCCATCTGAGATCACTACCCTTTTGGACTCCTTCTCAGATGTCTTTGAGAAGCCCACAACCCCAAGAGAATTAGACCACAAAATCCCTTTAAAACCAAACTCCATACCTATTTCTCAGAGACCATATAGATGCCCATATATCCAAAATAAAGTGGTAGAAAAGTTGGTTCGAGACATGCTCAACACTGGCTTAATTCAGGAGAGTCATAGTCCTTTTGCCTCACCCATTTTGCTCATTAAGAAAAAAGATGGTTCTTGGAGATTCTGTGTGGATTACAGAAAGTTAAATGATATTACAGTCAAGGATAAGTTCTCCATTCCTTTAATTGAATAGCTACTAGATGAGTTGAATGGAGCAATCATTTTTACAAAAATTAATCTCACATCTGGTTATCATCAAATCAGAATGGATTTGTCTGATATTTTTAAAACTGCATTCAGAACACATCAAGGCCACTATGATTTTAGAGTAATTCCATTTAGCCTTACCAATGCACCAGCCACATTTCAGTCCCTCATGAATACCATTTTCAAACCTTATTTAAGGAAGTTCATCTTAGTTTTCTTTGATGACATTTTGGTTTATAGTAAATCTGTTGAAGAACATGTCTTACACCTATCACAATCATTGTCAGTATTAAGGGAACACTCCTTATTTGCCAGCAAGAAGAAATACTGCTTTGCTCAACCTCAATTGGATTATTTGGGCCATCTGGTTACTTCACAGGGTGTTGCTGCTGATCCTGACAAAATTGCAGCCATGCAAACTTAGCCACAACCAGCTAATTTGAAACTATTGAGGGGTTTCTTGGGTTTAAGAAGTTATTACATAAGGTTTGTCAAAGCATATGGAGTTATCAGCAAGCCTCTCACGGACATATTGAAGAAAGATTTCTTTGTGTAGTCTCCTATGGCCTTACAAGCTTTTACTACTTTGAAATAAGTAATGATTTCTACTCCAGTTTTGGCTCTGCCAAATTTATCTCACCCATTTACACTTGAAACAGATGCTTTCTCTTCAGGGGTGGATGCAGTCTTGATGCAAAATGGGAGACTCATTGCCTTTTACAGCAAAGCCTTAGGACCTAAATCTTTGGCTATATCCACTTATGAGAAGGAATTACTTGCCATTGTCATGGTAGTACAAAAATGGAAACATTATTTATCTCACAGCCAGTTCATTATACACACAGATCATCAGAGGTTAAAATATCTCATGGAACAAAGGCTTACTACTGTCCTTCAACAAAAGTGGCTCATGTAGTTAATGGATTGGATTATATTATCAAGTACAAGAAAGGAAAGGAAAATAAAGTGGAAAATGCCTTGTCTAGGATTCCTCATGACACGTCTACTTGTCAAACTATGGCAGTCTCTCAACCACAATGGTGCCAAGACATTATTTCAAGTTATATTGAGGACTCTCTGGCTCAACAATTGATTTCTGAGTTGCTCAATACTCCCAACAAAAAACTGTATTCTCTCATAGATGGCATTCTCAGATTTAAATCAAGACTCTATGTGGGCTCTCATTCAAACATAAGGCAGACCATTATTCATTCTGTTCATGCTTCATCTATTGGTGGGCACTCTGGCATGATGGGCACATACAATAGAGCCAAAGATTACTCCTATTGGCCTCATATGAAAGAAGATATTTTCACTTTTGTGACTTCTTGTGATGTCTGCCAATGCAACAAGAATGATCATTCTTCTCCTGGAGGACTGTTGCAGCCTCTGCCAATTCCAGATAGAGCATGACAGCATATATCTATGGACTTCATAGAAGGTCTGCCAATGTCTTACAAGAAGACTGCCATTTTGGTGGTAGTGGACAGGTTGACTAAATATAGTTACTTTATAGCCTTGAATCATCCCTTCACTGCCATTTCTGTGGCCAAGGAATTTGTGCACCATATTTTCAAACTTCATGGACTTCCCAGCTCCATTGTATCTGACAAAGACAAGGTATTTATTAGCTCTTTCTGGCAACAACTTTTAAAATCATTGGGCACCCAACTGCACCTCAGTACTTCATACCATCCACAAACCTATGGTCAAACTGAGAGAACAAATGCATGTCTAGAACAATACTTAATGTGTATGACTGGAGCTACTCCTAAACAATGGCTTCATTGGTTGGCAGTTGTTGAATGGTGGTTCAACACGAATTGACATACCATCCTGAAAATGACTTCATTTAAGTCTCTATATGGTTACACTCCACCACATATGGGTTTTCCAGCGCAGGCTACTCCATATGTTGTAGCTGTGCAAGACTACCTTCAAGAAAGAGATCATATGTTGCAGTTAGTCAGAGAAGATCTGTTACAAGCTCAACACAGGATTAAACATTTTGCTGATCTTAAAAGAACTGACAGATCTTTGGTCATGGGTGACTTGGTCTTCTTGCAGTTTCAGCCTTACAGGCAATCATCAGTGGCACTCAGGACTAATATGAAGCTTGCTGCAAAATACTTTGGTCCATTTGAAGTACTACAAAGAATTGGAGTTGTTGCTTACAAATTGAAGCTCCATGTTGGTTCCAAAATTCATCCTGTGTTTCATGTGTCCCAATTAAAGAAGAAAATTGGCTAGCATATTGTGCCCACTACTACCTTGCCACTGGTGGATAGTTCTGGTACATTTATTGTCACTCCAATTGTTGTGCTTGATTACAGATACATCATTAGGGATGCTACTACTTTTCCTCAAGTTTTAATTCAATGGGCTGGAGCTCCTGCTGAAAATGCCACATGGGAGGACATTGGACACATTCAATCCAAGTTTCCAGACTTCATCCTTGAGGACAAGGATATTCCAAAGAAGGGGGGTATTGTCATGTATCTAGTGCTTTTTAGGTTGGTTGGGCCATTAAACTGCTTCAGGAATTTTTACTGTGTTAAGCCCATTTATGGGTATGTTTACATTTGTTTTCTGCTTTAGGGTAATAAGCATGTTGTTTGCACCCAATGGCTTAATTAACCTTTACTCTTGTATTTCTTCTGGGATTGGGTGTATATGAGATTCATTCAACCAATAATATAAAATTTATTGAGGCTCATCCTTGTCTGAAGGAGAGTAGGCACTGAAGAAGGTTAATCTAGAATTCAGTTCATGACAAAACGTTATCCAAAATTACGTAAAACACTAATCAGAATAGCACTTTACGGATAAAAAAAAGTGTCATTCTTAAGAGCGTTTTGCGCTATTCTTATTAGCGTTTTTCGTCTTCTAGCGCGGTATTCTGAAAGCGCGTTATTATGAATAGCGTTTTACGTTAATCTGATTAGCGTTTCCATGGATTCCGCTGACCATTCTACGAAATCATGAAACATGGCTTGGACTGTGGAAGACCCCAACTTGGAAGCCACTATACTTGACATTCCACAATTTTTCCATACTTGGAATAGGTTGGATTCTACCATAGGACTTGCTCTTACCGGGTTGACAACCAACTCGAACTATGTGGAATCTGTTGCATCTGCTGCTAAGCAGAAATGAAGAACTCGCTTCATATCTACTATTCAATATATGCTGCTTTTTCAAAGTAAAAACAGAAAAGGTTCATTGGTATGCTGGCCTGCTGAACGTGATTTGTCAAGGCATATGAGTATTTCACAAACTAGTAAACTACACGTCGGTTTCCAAAAACCGGTAACTATCAGGTGAAGCGAAGATAGATTACCGCCACCAAAAGCGTATTTGTCTTCTTCAGGACGAATACTCACTGTTGTTGTCGCTATGAGAATATTCATTTCTTTTCTTTGAAAGAAAACTCCATTTCCTAGAATAATTATTATTGCTGGCAAATTTCACAAGGAGATCTACAACTTAATTATACTTACTATTCCTAAAACAAACTTTCAGGCTACCTCCGAGAAAAGTACTTACGATCCGAACACCCTCTTAACAAGAAAGCACCGACATAGATGGAACGTGACATTTGATGGACACGTCCAGACACGTCACGCATGACTTTCTCTGTCTTTGAGATTTAAAAGTAGAAATTTAGTCCCAAATTTTGCCTTTTGTGAATGGAACTGATATTGATCTACTCGATCTACCTCAAAAAATTCTTATCCAACTAAAAAAAATCTACCTCAACCTTGCCTTTATTTATATGTTGCTCCTTTTCCACCCAAGCAAATAAGAAATGTTTCGAAAAAATAAGAAAATAATATGCCCGTTTTTAGGAAAAGTATAGGGAAAATGAAAAATATAAAGATATCACTTTTTTCGAAATGGAAAGATAAAAAAGTAGAATAAGAAGTTAATACGGAAAACCAGATTTAAACTCCTACGAGGTAAAACTGTAATAAAGTTGAATAAACTGGATCCCATTTTAATGAATGAAATTAGTATTACAGTTGCAGAAAGTAACACACAAAGAAAAGTTGTTGTTGTTATATATAAAGAAGAAAAAGAAAAAACTATTTAATACAGGACGCTCAGAACAGAAGAGACACAAAGGCCAGTAATCAAAGGACGCGTAAGATGTGTAATAAATGGGATGCAGAGTGGACATTTTAGAGACAGTAGTGATTTAAGAGAAGTGTAACACACATTTAAGTGTATTCCCCCTTAATTAAGCTGATGTGGGTTGAAAGAGGAAGCACCTTCAGCTTATTCCGTAGCATTGCAAATCTAGGACCATCCAAACTCTTAGTGATAATATTTGCATCCTGAGCAATAATAGAGATGTAAGATACTTGCAAATCCTTATATTGAACCAACTCAAGCACAAAGTGATAATCTATTGCCAAATGCTTCATCCTAAAGTGGAAAACTGAATTAGAAAAATAAGAACTTGTACTCTGATTGTCACACGATAGTGTTGGTGGAGCAGGAAAAAATATATGTAATTCCTTGAGTAGTTTTCAAATCCAAAGAACCTCGGCAACATAATTGGCCAAACTTCTGAATTCAGTTTCATTTCAAGATCTAGCAACTGATACTTGTTTCTTATTAGACCAGGAAATATGATTAGAGCCAAAGAATATGCAGTAACCACAAATGCTCCTTCTTGTATCAATATCTCAATCCCAATCAGCATCACTGAAGCCATGAACTGCAGATAAAACCTTGCTAAAAAGAATGCCATAATCCAATGTACCTTTGATATATCTGAGTATCCTCTTGGATGCAATAAAATAATCAGAAGTTGGATGCCTGACATACCTGATAGACAATATAGCTAATTACAGGTCTTGTCCATGTGTTAAATATTGCGAAACACCAACTAAAGACCTATAAGGAGTTGGATCTGGAAGTGAAGAACTAGAAGATACTACTAGCTTGCAGTGTGCAGGAACTGGACAGTTGCAAGGTTTATCTCCACCAATGTCAAATTTCCAACAAGTCTAAGGCATACTTTGTTTAAATAAACAATTGTCTTTTCTCTTCGCCTCCAAGCCCAAAGTATAATGAACAGGACCCAAGTGTTTGATACGAAAATGGGTTTGAAGTTGTGCAATAAGGTCAGAGCAATAAATTTGAGAACTTCAAGTAATGAGAATGTCATTCATATATATCAAAATTAAAGTGAGTCTGGAGTTGTGCTTTTGAATATTGAAGAGAGAACAATCAGCAGTGGATGTTATGAAACCAAAGAAAAGTAACACAGTGAGCAATTTCTCATGCCATACTCGATGAGCTTGATTAAATTTATATAATGATTTATGAAGTTTGCACACATAAGTGACGTGTCTTGGATCAACAAAACCAGGAGGCCGAGTCATGTAAACATCCTTTGTAAGATCACCATGCCAAAATGCATTGGTGACATCAAGCTGAGACACATACGATTGAAATTTACAACAAGAGAAAGTATGACTCTAATTATTGTAGGTTTGGAAACAAGACTAAAAGTTTATGTGTAGTCAAACCCCTCTTGTTGATAGAATCATTTTGCATCTACTCTTGCTTTATATCTATCTACAATACTATCTGGTTTGTGATTTATCCTAAAAACCCACTTGCCGCCAACTACATTTTTTGAAGGATCGTGAGGAACAATAAAAAAAGTACCTGCGGATTTTAGAGCATTTTGTTCTTCATGTAAAGCAACTTTCCATTTTGGATGCTTAATATCTTGACTATAGCAAGTTGGAAGTTATGAAGATTGTTTGGTCTGCAGAGAAGCAGAAAGAGAGTGTATTGTTGAATAAACTTTGGGTCTATAAATGCCAGCTTTACCTCTAGTAAGTATAGGGTGATCATTTGTAACAGCAAGAACTGCAGTTGTAGCATTAATAGATGAAAAATATCCAGATGAGGAATGGATGATCTCAGGTACAAGAGTAGCACTATATTTGACTAAAGACTCGGCAGATTGAATAGTGGCAGTAGAATCAACAGATTGTAGTTGTGTAATATCCTCAACAGGGGTATAATTATCAGACAAAGAAGTACCTATTTTTGTGATTTTAAATGGAAAGATAGACTCTAGAAAAATTACATGTCTTGGAATGTAAATATTACCAGCGGCCAGTTCAAGACACTTGTAACCTTTGTGATGTTGGTTATAACCAACGAACATACATGAAGTACTTCTTGGAGCAAGTTTATGAGCTGCATAAGGTCTTATTCATTGAAAAAAGAGAAATTCAAATGATCTAAGAAAGCTGTAATCAGGTGATCTGTGAAATAATATTTCAAATGGTGACTTTTACAATATGGACTTTGTTAGAAATCTGTTAATTGTATAATTTGCAGCGGTAAAAGCTTCAACCTAGTAAGAAGCAGAAACGCCTGACTGAATTAGAAATTTTCTTCCAACATTAAATAAATGTCTATGTTTGGATTCCGCTCACTATTCTGTTTAGGTGTGTGTGGGCAAGAGATTTCATGAATGATACCGCTAGTAGATAGAAACTAAGATAATTCCTTGTTAACAAATTCTCCACCCCTATCAGTTCTAATAGTGGTAATATTACCCTACAAAATATTCTCAATTTGAACTTTGAATTGTAGAAGTATTCTCTTGAACTCAAATTTATCAAATAAGGGATACATTCAACAGAATTTGGATTAATCATCAATGATATTAACATAATATTTGTATCCAGAAATGGATTGAACATGACAAGGACCCCACATTTCAAGATGAAGCAATTCTAAAGGTATAGAACTACAATGACTTGAAGTGTAATAGGAAGTTTATGACTTCTACCTAGTTGACAGACACTACAAAATAAAGGTGATTTGGATATATTGAATAAGTTCAAGGAACTGAAAACATGCTTCATAGTTTGAAATAACGGATATGTAAGTTTCTTATGCCAAACCTGAAGAGATATGTTGGTAGTAGTAGTAGAGAAAGCCTTTTTAGTTGGCTGATGAATAAAATGTAGTGGATCGATAAAGACCATCATGACGAGGCCGTTGTAAAAGTATATTCCCATCTAATAAATCATTCATTGAAAACCCAGAAGCATCAAATGTTATAGAACAATGGTTATCTGAAGTGAATTTGTGAACTGTAAGTAAGTTCTGTGAGGCTTGATGAACCAAAAGAACATTGTTTAAATTAAAAGTATGGTTTGGAGTTCACTTTAAAGAAAATCCAGTATGATTTATATGCATACCTTCTCCACCAGCAGCTTGGATTTGTTTAGTACCTTCATAAGTATCGACAACTTGTAACTCAGATTCATCAGAAGTAACCTGAGAGAACTGTAATGTTTGATTATTAGAACGTTAACCTTACGAGAGATTCAGACAAGTCTTTTAATAGACACAGAAAACTATTACAGACAATGGTCAGTTCAATTGACTAAATCTGACTTGTGACACAATTTCTTCACACAGAAACGCACACTCCTGTCACATACACATACTCTAATACACCCCCTGCAATGTGATACTTATAACTAGTATCAATTGAGCAGAGAAAGAATAACAAACTAGAAAAGCAAACAAAAAAACACTAGTCTTCAATTGGTGCCAGCTGAACAGATGAAGAACTTGTAGTTCCAGAAGTAATTAACATTCAGTAATTGATGTAATAATCTTGAAAAAGTTGGAAAGCACAATCCTTTTGTAAACAAATCAGCAAGCTGTTCTTCAGAAGGAATGTGTTGGAGCTGTAAGAAACCTTCATCCGCCAACTCCCCGACAATATGGTATTGAATCTCTATATGCTTGGTCCTAGCATGAAAAACAGGATTAGTTGCCAATGATAGAGCACTTGTATTATCACATAAAAGCAAAGCTGGTTCAGTAAGAGGAATATGTAAATCTGCTAAAATATAAGAAATCCATTTCAGCTCAGCAGAAGCAACAGATAAACACTTGTATTCAGCTTCTGCAGAAGACTTCGACACTGTGGGCTGCTTCTTTAAAGACCAAGAAATAAGATTGTTTTCAAGAAAAACAACAAAACCAGAAGTAGACACTAGTGGAAAATGGGTGTTTAACTACCCACATCCGAGACACTCGTTAATGGTAGTTGGACCGCCGACCATAGATAACCATCTCTGATATAATAAGAAAATGGACCATATCCGAGAGTTTAATAAGTTGTCTCAGAATAACAAAATTTATTTACCCTTGTATCCCTCTTGGAACTCCAATTCAGAGACCCGCAGGTGTACACTGCAGTTACTGTTTTAGATGTCTGATGAACGGCTGTAGATGTTTAAGATTTGAGCCATTGATTGAGATGAGATGGATGGTTGGATCGGGAAGAAGAGACCTCGTTATTATCGAGGATAAAGATATCTTCTCCTTCTATCTACGCCTCATCTTTCTCCTCTTCACACTCACTCCTCACTGCTCAGCTTGTCTTTCCCTCTCCCTCAACCACCGCCGACTACCTTCAAAGAAATCATCTATCTACCACATCCATGAACAACACCAACACCGATCTTCAGCACAAAAACAACATCGATCTTGTAGTTAGATTGTTGGCCATTAGTGAAGTTAGGGTTTGGTTTTTCAAACAACATCAGGTACAATTAGGTTTCAATTCAAGTTCTCGTTATTTCTTTTCTTATAACTTTATTTGTTTTTGGTTGATTCTCTACACTGGGTTTTAATCATTTTTCGATTATTGATTGATTTCAGGTTGATTTCTCAATTTGGTGCGATTATTAGGGATTGATTTTGCAAACTTCACAGGTACAAAATTTGATTTTAATTTATTTATTTTTTGTTGATTTGGTTGATTCTCTTCGTTGGGTTTTAAGCTTTTTTCGATTATTGGTTGATTTCAGGTGATTTCTCAATTTGGTGCGGTTATTAGGGTTTGATTTTACAAATTTCATCAGGTACAAAATTTGAGTTTTATTTTTTTTTCTTTTCTTTCAACTTGATTTTCTTTTTGGTTGGCTGTCTTCATTGGGTTTTAACCATTATTTGTATTTGTTTGATTTCGGGTATTTATTGTTTGATTTCAGTCAGACAACTTAAGTTATAGGAACATCTTCATCAGGTAAAAGTTTTATCTGATTTTGGTATTGGGTGATGTTAGTTGTTTTCATGATACTGAAGTTGGGGTTTGTTTGTTTAGATTTAGTCTACTATCATGTATTAGGGTCTAGGTAATGAAGTAATATGTTAATTTTAACTGATTTTGTCTCAATTCATGTGAAAGGATTACTGGTTTGGTGATGTTAATGTACAAGCACGTTCTGTTTTCTTCGAAGTAATTTTGTTTTGGTTGATGTCAAATGTAAGGATTTCTGTTTTAACAACATGATAGTTATAAAATGAATACTTCAGTGGTTGTACGTATATTAGTATTTGATTACGTATGATGTTATTCTTAGTTCCAATATGACTTAGAATGATGATTTTTAATCCAAGTTGACTAGGTTTTTGTGTTACTTTGTTAATTTTCAAAGTAATTTTCTTGTAGACAAGTATGATATGAGGAGAGGTCGGTTTGCAAAGAACGGACTGATTCAGTACCAGATTGTATGCCAACAAGTTAATGTTGGTTCTCTGGAAGAGGTGATCAAACCATTTTTGCATCTTTCAACTGAGAAAGTTGAGAATGCAAAGACCCAGGCAGAGGCTTTAGAAGAAGCTCTAGACATTGATGACTTGGAAGCGGATAAGAGGCCTGAAGACTTGATGCTGAGCTATATTGGTGGAGAGAAGGGAAAGGATATATCTGACCGCGAGCTTGTTACTCTGTGGTTAGAGGCCTACAGAATGGTTCTAAATTCTCCGTAACAACACTAAACTAGAAGCATTCTACGCGGTAAGCCATCTGATATTTTAATTAGGTTTACCTCCTTTCAACCGCTTTTTATCTCTTAGGCATTTTTATTTTTCAGTCTTGATGAGTTTGAGTGTAATATTTCTCTCTATTGTAATGATGACTGCACACCGAGTCTTCCAGTTTTGTAAGAAGCACAAGAGAACAATTGAATTCTGTAGGCTTTGCGACATAATCAGAAACCATCTTGCAAATCTTAACAAATACAAGGACCAGAAAGACATACCTGACTAATTGAGATTGAACTTTGGCAGGTATGTGGAGAATAATTAGTTCCATAGTCCAAGTATTTGCGTGGAAAAAACTACCTCGGTTCTCTATCTGAATTTTGTTATCTGATCTTGTGCAAGAAGCTTTTCGTTTTGTGTAAGACATTCATGGTTTGATGTATATGGTAAAGAAAACTCCCAAGCCATAAGTGATGGTCATTTATTATGGCAAGCTGACGGAGATGTTCCGGGTTTCGAACTATCAACTTTATAATGCATATGCATGGTCCAAACTGTTCTCACGACAAAGGTAAATAATTACGAAACACATGTTCCACCTTGTTCTAGTATTTTTATAGTGTTAATGGTGGGTTTTTTGTTGGCCACCTTGTTCCAAACTGTGATTGGTCACTTTGGTTCTGTTGGGGTCTGTTGATATTACTGAGCTTTGTCATATATTTATGGTTTGCAAGTGACTTTGCAGGGTATAGATTTTATAAACCTTGTTGATGTATATATGGTGTGAATCATGGGATTCCATCTAATAAACTCCAAAATGTGGAAAGAACCTGAGTGGATTAGTAGTATGTTGGGGGACCACCTGTATATAGTTTGGTTCTGCACTGTTGAGGGTGTCCTCGTGTTAGCTTTGATATCTTTGATCCTTAATTCATCTTTGATCTGACTTTGTAATATATTTTTACAGGGTACTGCAGGAGTTGCCATAGCTAGTGTTTTGGGAGTCTAATGTATGCTTATAACAGAGCACAAGTATACTTTCAACAAAGAATGTTTGTCTGTTGGTTTAATATCTGTAATCAAATGCCCTTTCTTGCGTAAGTGCATTCGGTTTTGGTTTTAGGGATGGGTCACGATTCTTGAGTTTTGGTTCGTAAAAGTAGGAAGCAGGAACAACAATATTACATATTATACAAAGTACTGATACATCCTTGATGTGTGGTTTTCTTGTCATTGCTTTTGTGTTGTTAGAACCGTCTTTTGACAAGAACATGCATCTTGGTATTGTTGCTAAAATTGGGTTACAGTAGTCAGGGGTTGATGCTAAAATTGGGTTTTTAATTGATCATGTTAAGCCTTCGTTTGGAATTGTTGGTGATGTAACATGTGTGCTTTTGTGGTTTACAGTGGACAAAAACAATGGAGGCTATGGATATGTTTCAGCTGCTCAAGATCCTAACAGTATCCTAACTAAGGCTATGTCGGTCCTGGATATGGTAACATGTATTATGCCAACTATTGGGTCTATATTTATACCGCCACATGATATCTTATAAATGCATTTTTTTTATATATAAATTGGAATTAATTAGTTTATGGGATTCATGTATAATCAACGACTAGAAGACTAGAATTTGAGAATGATATCGTGCCAGATTGAACGTGGTATGGCTAGCTAGTCCAAACTGGTAGCTAGGATTATCTTTTAAATTTCTATATGGTAGATTGATTAGTCCTATTTTGGCAAACTACTGCAATGATATTCAAGTGGTGTAGGGTAGGAGTATCGTAGCTTGTGGATTGGTTCCTTGTTTGTCTTTAAAATGCGGAATACTGCGAATGTCTCCATAGAATATGATGGCTGTTACGTCTTGGGATGGATGGTTTTTATTTCAAATACAAAATAAATTCCATTGGGTACTGATGATAAGCTAGGAATTCTTCATGTTAAATGGGTTGTCCCCCAAATTTATTTAAAATGTCAGAGTGTCTCTTTTGATTGTGTATACTCTATTTAACTTGTAAATCTCGTTGTCTAGATTTAGACCATCCTCATCTTAACATACATTTTTAATATCAGGGGTTTGTTATATGTGACCTAGGTTGCAATTTATAAAGATTGGCAATGCGAAAACTCTTGAACTGTCTATTTTGTATGTATTACAATAAATGCCTTTTGCCAATGATATTTGTACGCTCTTATACTGCTCTGATGGTTTTCAGTAGTAGACACTAGATGCATTTTTGTGTTCGTACTATCGGTTCTCATCTGTTCAATCATCTAGAGTTCAGAAGCACTATGATCCTAGGTGTCATGATGAGCTTGGACTAAACTTCTGTGCTAAACTATTTATGTGGCAAAGACTTGCATAAAATGATTTTTGTCTTGTTAATGACATATTTTTAACTTCCAAGGAAGGGGTTGGTCCGTGTACGGTGATGTATATGGGTGGAGTTACATCTTACAGTGGGTTGATCTATTGAATGATCTCGTGGATACAAATTTCTTGTTTTCATTTGTAACTATTGATTTTCTTAAACATGCTACACATGGGTTGTATATTCAAGTAGTACTTGATTGATGTTTATTTTCCCTTTTAGCTAAGGTAGTAACAGCTTACTTTGAACTCATCATTTCCAATTTCTTGTTTTTCGTTTCTATGAAATTTGGTATAACATAGAATGTACAAAAGGCCTAGAAAGAGATTTTTCCTTTAATTTGAGGACCTTTTTATTAGACAATGGTTTGGTCACTAATAAAGAGACTTTTCCTTTAATTTGATTTCATTCTCCTTTACCCTGCAGCCCAAGTTGTTTAATTTTAGAAATTTTACATGTATTATCATTCACGTTTGTTGTGGAACAGAGCAGAGGGACAATCAGTCTTCAATTCAGAGCCTATTGTCTTTAGTCTTCAATATGCACTTATGAGAAAACATGCACTCAGTTATGGAGATTTGTCGTCTTTTGGCCTAATCCACTACTTGTGGTTTTTTGCAGGGTAAACTGTACCTGATTATGGAGATTTGTCATCTTTATGATGGAATTTTCAAAGAACATCTTGACGGCATGTATGTAGCTGGTAGATTGGAATGTAGCTGGTGTTACTTTCTGGTAGATTGGAATGTAGCTGCCCCTGCCCACACATGTGAGTTGACAACAAAACTTGAACCTCCTTTTGTGATTTGATTTTGAGTTTTATCTGTTGCCTTAGAATGATCTATCTGTTCCCCTGTGATGTCGTTACTTACAAAAAATAAAAACACATGAGTTTCCAAAGGATTCAACCCATTTCTTTGTATCTGCCTTCGATTTCCCTGTCAGCTACAGATATTAATTTTGACTAATGAGCCAACTGTTGTTTACATGATCCTTATACCTTGAACATTACATTTATGGTATTGGTGGTTGGTGTATGTTGCAGGAACGACGTTCTTTGTCGTATGTGAACCAGGGACACAACACATGGATGCTCTACTTGATATCATTTATGAAGTATTGGCTAAGTTCATCTTCATCGGAGGAGCTAATCGTTTTGTTGTTTAACATGTTTTTTTTTTATCTTATTTTCTATTAGCATATTTTTGTTAGAACTTACTAGCTAGCTAGTTTGGACATGTATTGTCTTGAACCAAAATTTCATTTTTTTGTGTAATTATAAACCCAATGGACAAAATGAATGAATGTGGAATTCTCAAGTTTGAGTTTAAATTTGAATTTCAGTTTGGGTTTCATTTGACTTGACTTTGAGTTCCATTTGACTTCCACTTGATTTGACTTTGACTTGACTTTCATTTGACTTGACTTGACTTTGACGCAGTCGGATTATTTCAGATTTAGCCATTCAGGTATTTCAGCAGATTTAGCCATTCAGGTATTTCAGCAGATCTGAATCTAGATTTTTTTTATATTATAATTTAAATCTGAGACCCACGGTTAAGGGTCTGTACATCGTTACCCTTAAAATACGTCGTTATTTTGAGACCCACGGCTTAGGGTCGTACGAAACAGAGACGCTTTATCAGAGACCCCAACAGAGACGGTTAAAAATAGTCGTATAACACGTATATATGACTTGTCCTGACGGTCGCAGAACTTCTATTTTCCACTAGTGAGATCTCCTAGTATCTGAACAACCATCCCAGTAAGAATCTGTAAAATCCCTCAATGTATTTAAACTACCTGCTTGCAATGTGATACCAATATCCAGTGCTCCTTTTAAATATCTTAAAATCATATTCACAAGTTGAAAATGCATATCAGTTGGATAATGCATGAATTGAGAGATATAATTGACCCCAAAGCATATATCTGGCCTAGTGACTGTTAAGTATTGTAAAGCTCCTACTATGGCCCTGTAATCAGTGAGATTATCAAGCTTCGCACCATCATTAATGGACAATCTATTACCCTTTACTACTGGAGTGTCACATGGTTTGGAATCCACCATGTTTTCCTTTTCTAATAATTCCAATGTATATTTCTTCTGATTTAACGTAATAGATTGAGATGTTCTAACTGCTTCTAAACCAAGAAAATATCCCAATTTTCCTAATTCTTTCATAGCAAATTCCTTTTTCAAGCATACCACCAAATCATTAAGCAACACAGATGTACTTCCTGTTAATAGTATATCATCCACATATAGAATTAATACCATCACAGCAATCTTAGAAGTATAAATGAACATAGAATTATCTGAAACTGACTTTTTGAACCCATAATCAATAAGAAAAGAACTAAATCTGTGAAACCGGGCTCTAGGAGCCTGTTTGAATCCATATAGACTCTTTTTAAGTTTGCATACATAAGTTGATGGATAATCAGGATTTATAAAGCCTGGAGGTTGTTGCATATATACATCTTCATGCAAAAAACCATGCAAAAAGGCATTTCTAACATCCATCTGCCTAATTTCCCAATTATATGTAATGACCATGCAAAGAACAACTCTTACAGTAGTACATTTAACCACATGACTAAAAGTTTCTGAAAAATCTACACCATCATGTTGATCATAGCCTTTTGCAACTAATCTTGACTTAAGTATATCTATAGTACCATCTGCCTTCTGTTTAACTTTATACACCCATTTTCATCCCAAAATATTCATATATGGTTCAGGTGACACGTATTCCCATGTATCATTGTCCATCAAAGCAGTATACTCTTCTTTCATGGGCACTTGCCATTGAGGAATCTTAACTGCTGTCTTAAAATTCTTTGGCTCAACAACAGTGGTTAATAGAGACTTATAAGAAGTTGAAATAAGATGTTTAACAGATAAATAAGAAACAAAATCAGGAAATTTTTTTGGTTTTGAAACTCCTTTGTGAGATCTTGTGACAATGGTACTAGAAGGAACAATAGATGGAGAAGAAGGAATGACAATAGGCAGAACAGATTCAGAAGATTAATCAGATAAAACAGATGAGTCAGATATAGATGACTGAAAATAAAACTGAGTTTCATCAAAAATAACATGTCTTGACACATAAGAATTCTTTGAAACTATTTTATAACATTTGTATCCTTTATGTAAAGGGTTATATCCTAGAAAAACACATTTAACTGATTTTGGAGAAAGTTTATCTGCTCTTGAATGAGCAAGATGAGGATAACAGATAGTGCCAAAAATTCAATAATCAGGAACAATTCCAAAAAGAACTTCAAAATGAGACTTAAAATTCAGAATTTTTGATGGAGTTATATTAATCAAATATGTGGCACTAATATAAGCATCATACCACATCTCTTTTGGACAACGTACGTTAAACAACAAGGAATTCCCCATTTCAGTAATGTGTTTATGCTTTCTTTCAGCAAGGCTATTCTGTTCTGGAGTTTTTGGACAAGAAATTCTTATAAGTATACCATTTGATTCTAACAATTTTTTAAAAGAAACTTTAACAAGTTCAGCTGCACCATCAACTTGAAAAGCTAAATTTTTTGATGAAAGTTGAAGTTCAGTAAAGTTTTTAAAATGCTGAAAACATTTAGTTGCATCTGACTTCAATTACATTGGATAAATCCAATGAAATCTACTAAATCATCTACAAAAATAATATAATACTTATAACCATGCAAAGAAGAAACTATTGGTCCCCAGACATCACAGTGAATCAATGAAAGAGGTTTATCAACATGAGTAGATGAAAGTTGAAAAGGAAATTTCTTGCTCTTAGCAAGTTGACAAGGATGGAACAAGGAAGACATTTTTGGTGAAATCAAAGAAATCTTCTTTGAGGAATGTAATTTCTGAATAATCATACTAGATGGATGACCCAACCTATCATGCCAGACTTTAGAAGATGCACTTAGAGTAGAAGATAAAGCACATGAAGTATTTTTATGAGAAGGGTTATACTGAATGGGATACAAGTTATTAACCACTGTTCCATGAGCAAGCAAAGCATCTCAATGTAAGTCTATAATCTCATAGCCACATGGATGAAGTTTAAAATAACAAGAATTTTCTTTTGTAAACTTAGGAACTGAGACTAGATTATGCTTCATATCTGGTACTAGAAAAACTGTATTCAGCCTAAAATTAGTATTAGGTGTCTTTATAAGTGTAGTACCAGTAGAGGTAATGTTTAAAGACTTACCATTGCCAACTTGCGCCTTGTCCTTGCCTCTAAAACTAGAAGTATTCTGTAAAAGAGATGCATCTCTAGTCATATGAGTTGTTGCACCTGAATCAGCTAACCATTGTTGAGGCTCAGAAGTAGATGGATCACCAAAAACACGATCTTCAGTAATTTTAATAAAAACATGTTGTTGATTTACACTTCCAGTATTGCTGTTTGAAGAAGAAGCAAAGGTAGGTGGATAATATCTGAAGTGGCATCTGGTAGCATAATGTCCTTTCTTTCTGCAAATCTGACAATCTATTTGTGAAAAATCTCTTCTACCAGTGTTAGCTTGAGTAGAAGAACCAGCAGAAAAGCTATGTTGTTGAATAGAATCATTTGCACCCTGACCAGAATTCAACCCCTGTGCATTTTTATTCCCAAAATTGCTTTGTTGACCATTCTTAGAATTACCCTTGAACTTGCCTCTTCCATTACCAGTTACAACATTTCTAGAGTAAAAATCAGATGGATTCTGATCATCAAACACACTACTAGAATCTTGATGTTGATCATGGAGTCATTGCTCATGATTTAGCAGCATAGGTTTTAGTTCAGCAAAAGTGAATGGAGTTTCTCTATTTTGGGCAGAAATCACAAAGCTATCAAAATCTCTTCCAAGCCCAGTCAACACATACATTACCAAATCAGAAGGAGTAACTATTTCTCCTATTGCAGCTAAAGAATCAGCTATAGTTTTAATAGTTTGAAGATAAACTTAAATAGTCAAATTACCATTCTTGACATTGTGTAGCTGATTTCTAAGCATTATTTTCCTTGCCATAAACTGACTTCGAAAATTAACTTCAAGAAAATCCCATATCTCCCTTGCAGTATAAAGACCCAAGACATCACCAGAAACAAAATCTGTAAATGTTGCCTTCATACAACTCGCAACAAAACAATCTATCTTTCTCCAACGCATCCACTGTGGATTTAACTGCAGGACACCATCTTCAACTTGCTTTACTGGTTCTTGCACCTCTCCACTAACATATCCATACAAATCAGTGGATATGAAGATAGTTTCCATCTGACCTTTCCGTGGCAAGAAATTGTTAGGACCCAATTTAGCAGAAACAAAATTCGATATATTTGTAAAGGGAAAAGTGAAATCAAGAGAATCTCCCATTTGAGCAGTGGAATTAGTATTTCTTCTTCATTGATAAAAAATTGTTGTATCTGACATGAATCTGTAAAAGATAAGAAATCAAGATTTGGATCTTAACAATAACCAGCAGAGATATTAAAAATTAGGTATTGAAAAGATATTGAAAAACTATTGAATCATGAAAGAATATTAGAAAAGGTTGTTTGATTCGATTTATTGCTACTTCAAAGATGTATTAAAAAAGATTTTTGCAGGAAAAAATTGGCTCAGGATCGTCCGATTGATATCATGACAGAACTGTAATGTTTTATTATTAGAACGTTAAACTTACAAGAGATTCAGACAAGTCTTTCAATAGACACAGAAAACTATTACAGACAGTGGTCAGGTCAATTGACTAAAGCTGACTTGTGACATACTTTCTTCACACACTCCTGTCATACACATACTCTAATAAACATGATTGTTAGCACCAGTGTCAACATACCATGGATTATCTCCAATTATGTTTGAACAAGCGAGCATATTACTCAAATGATGTGGAGTATGATCAATGTGATAAGAAAAATTTAGTCTGTTTCTGCATTATAAAGCACCGTGTCCAACTTTGCAATATATCTGACTAACTATTGAAGATTGACTAGGAGAAGAAAATGAATATTGCAAACCTTAAGGTGGTCTAACACCTGATGTAGAATAATTAGAAGAAGTACTTGATCCTCTACCTGCTGAGTAAGAATTAGGATTACCTCTACCAAATGAGAAAATCGATCTACCAGCACTATATTTTCCAAAATTAGGATTATAACCACCATAGCTACGACCAGAAGATCTAAAATCATTCGAATAAGCAGCAAACGCTCCATTTTTAGAATCAATACTAAGTAAAGATTAATTTTGATCAGTTACAACAATTTCCTCACTAAGAATATGATTATGCGATTTTATACATGGAATTGAAGGATTTCTGTGTCTCATAGCAGTGGCAAAATTAGAATTGGGAGCAGCAAGTGTAACAACCACAAGTTCTTGATCAGAAACAATTTCTCCAACAACTGAAGTTGATCATATATAGTCTTGATTTCATTCATCAAAGAAGGAATAGATTTGTCACCTTGTTTAAGAGATAGAAGATCGATGCGTAATTGAATCGAGTGAGTTGTTGAAGAACGAGAAAATCTTTCTTCAATACTTTTCCAGAGAGCATAAGATATTTCAGATCTAGTAAAATATGCAAGAACAGATTATGAAATAGTTGAATTTATACACATGATGATTGATGTATCTTTAGTACTATCCAATCAAGATAGAACAGATTCTTAATTCCATTTGCTTGATTTCTTTGATTTGTGTATTGAGGAGGACATGGATATGATCCATCCAGATATTTTTGGATTTTGAGTTTACGAATTACAGGTAACATAAGATTTTCCAGGTAATAAAGTTGTTTTCTATGAGTTTGAGATTAACAAATCGAGTAAGTCGATGAACAAGATTACTAGAACTTGAATTTGCAGTAGGGTTTTTCATTGATGTAGAACCAAGACATTCGTGAGTCATAAAAGAGATAAAATTTAAAAAAGCATGTCACGAAACAGAAGCAAATAACTGATCAAAAAGCCTGAGAGATGTAGAGATCTCTCCATCTGATAATACCGTAGTAGAATTGAATAATGAAAAAGACTAAAACTATAGTCGGAGAAACTAACACAAAAGAGAAGTCGTTCATGTTAATTGTAACGAAGAAACAGAAAAACCTACTAAAGGACACTCAAACCAGAAGAGACATAATGTCCAGTAATCAAAGGACAGGTAGGATGCGGATACACTGGACATTTTAGAGACAATAGTGATGTAAGAGAAGTGTAACGCACATTTAAGTGTTATCAAACTGATGAAGTGGAAGTGGATTGCACTAAAACGAAAGCACCAGTTGGGCTTCTGGGTTTGAACCATCTCGATCTCCATTTCAATTTTCCATATATTTAGCATTATAGTCATCAAAATTGCTCACTTCCAATATATTATGGAAAAACGGAAGAGAGTAGTATTTTCAAACATACAACAAAAAGAACAAATACACTTGCATATCTACCAGAACATGAAATAAAAGAACTGAAAGTCTCCCATTTTCCCCTTATTCGAAAGGGAAGTGCAATTTGGAAGAAGAACATATTCTGATTCTTGGAGGGATCTTGCATTGAGTTGTCATCAGCAGTAGGAGACAACGAACAGTACGATCTGTGCTACCTTGCACTTGTAGAAGTTACATTTTCTGCAGCAGCTTAGCTACCTGATTGCGAACAGATCGAAAAAATTAAGGCAACATGAAGTTAAACTTCTCATTACTCCCAACTTGCTCAGCTCTTTACAAATATAATGCATTTTTGGCCTATCATCATTTTTATAGCTTGCACATTGTAGCCCAAGCTTAATAGCTCTTCTTGCATTCTTCACTGTACAACCACTTGTAAGTAAATTCTTACGAAGGACACTCTTGACGTTTCTGACCTTTCCCTTAACCAATGCTTTTCCTTTTACCCAAGCCAGTAATTTCCCCCGGTCTTTGAACACCTTATTTGCAAGCAATTCAAGGATCAATATCCCAATGCTGTATATATCGCATAGCGGTGTTGCAGATCCTGCAAGATATCATAAAGAAAATGGTGTCAATTGTCCCTGTAACGAACTGTGAGTTTCTGACATGAAAACTGCTCGCATAGATATCTATTCAAGTCTTACCGTAAATGGCAGTAACATCTGATGAACCTTCTGTACCTCCACATTTTAACCCTTCTTTTCCTCTTTTAGCTAGTCCGAAATCGCTTAACTTGGGATCGAAATTCTGAAAATTATGAGATTGAATGTGAATGAAAAATCAACCTTATTCAGACTTTATATATCACTAGATATAGAATAGACATGTTTTCCTGACCTCATCCATCAAGATATTTTCAGATTTAAGGTCTCTAAAAATGATTGGTGGGTCTTGTTGATGCAAATGACATATCACTGATGCCATGTCTCTCATTATTTGCAAGGTTTTAGGCCAACACAAATCTGTAAACAATTGAAAATTGATATCAACTACAACCACAGGGCTTTGCGCTGTAAGTAGCCTAGCAAACAACTTTCATGGTAACTGGCAAACTTACCTGAAATGTTGATTTTTAGAGTTCCTCTTCTCATATATTCATACACCAAACAAAGTCTGTTGTTGTCATCAGCAAACCCGACTAGCTTTATAATGTTTGGGTGCTCGATTGATTCGAGAATGCATCTTTCCATCTAAAGATCAAAGCTATACACAATAAGTTTTGCATTGGCTAGTGCATTATTATGTGACCAGAATTTAGTCAAATACAAAGGCTTGAAATTACTTACATTGAATTCAATTATTTTCTTTGTTCCTGTGTTTACTTTAATGGCAATTTCCTGCGTCGGAAGCTCCCATCTGTTGTTTTCTGGAATTGACCCTTTAAACACTACTCCGAATGATCCTTGCCCCAATATCTCCCGTGGTCGGTTCTCAAGTTCATCTAGTTCGCTAGACAGAAAATTAACTGTAGAGAACAGTTCGATAACATTGCAGTTTGAATGCGAAATAAGATTGATATGAGAACAAAAACAAGAAGCAATACAGTATGTACATGCACATACCTGGAGGTCTTCGACCTGATTGTTCCATCTCTGCGCTTGTCATTTCCTCGTATCTGATACCCATTATAAGGTTTTCTATACTCTAAGTTTCAAATGTATGGAGCTAGACAAAAATGGAGATTATATATCATTTGGATGGAATTCATAGACAAAATGGAAATTTAAGAATTTGCACACCAACTTTCAAAACAGATAACGACTCTTGACAAATTTAACTAAACCAAACCAACCCATTTTCGGTTTAAATTCATAAGTCAACTCAATTCAAGCTCACAGAAATCGAACTTTATAGATATTCAACTGAATACAATCCATTACTACACATACCGGCAGATTATGTAGGGGAAAAAATGATTGTTCTAATCGGAATGAAAAGATGAAGATAACGGTGAATCCACATAAAACTTTCACCTGTAATAATAAAGATGATAAGAGCAATTATATCATACGAACTAGAGAACGTTAAATAACCGAAACAGAACATCATAAACAATTTGAAATCAAAACGTACCTCCAAACATAAACATAGAAATGAACAAATGTGCTGGATGAGAATCAAATCAAAGAAAAAATTCAAAAAGTTTGAGATTCTAAAGTATTCTTTCTTTTATATGATTCTCTCACAAAAACATAAACACACTCTCTTCTTATAGCAATGTTAAAGTCTCTGCACTGCAACTGTTTTCCTCTTTCACTTGTAAGCTAAGAAAGCTTCTGAAGCCATCGAGACCGACATTTTTTTATAGTGAAATCGTCTTTTGCAATTTGAAATATAATATTACACCAAACTTTGAATTTTTCAATCTTTGCATGTTTTTTAATAATCTTCATATAAAATTTAAACTTTTCATCAACTGGAGGGTACCACCTAAGCGGGTCGCAACTACAAAACTGCTCCCTCCAGAGGACTACCTGGTAACTTAACACTCTAATAATAGCCTGTTTCGTGGGGATCACATTATGTATAGTCGTCTTAGTATTCAACGTATTCATACAATATAGGAATATCCTTGTTCCTTTCACAGCATTCAGATTTACAAGTGATTCTGAGAGCTCTAGTTTTTTCATTGAAATTTCTGTACTTTTACTTCATTTTCTATAGACCATATTATCTAGGCCTTACATGTGTCTGTTGCTGACCTATATCTCCACGCCGAACACAGAATGTCTTCTGGAAGGTAATGTTGCAATTCTCATGACTAAAATGTGCTCTGCATCTCTTATGGCAGAGTCATTTTCACAAAAGCTCACCAAGGACTTTTCACTCTTAGACTGAAACCTTTTTTATTCTTCATCAAAGTTTAAATGGAACTAATCCTTATAATAATAGCGCTAATTTCACTAAGTGGAGCCGGAAAAAGAGAAAACGAATACCTGCAGATTTCTTGAAGACAACCAATGCCCACCCCACTAAAAGCTGTTCTCAACCCATTTCCTGTTCATGAATTATATATCAAAATTATTACACACGAGAATGAGGGTCGTAAAAGCTGGAGAATGTTGCATTAACAAGAAAGTTACAGTTACATTTCATCTTCAAGTGCTTGTCTGACTCACATAACCTGAAGACACCATAGTACTTGCGATTCCCCGCATCATCCAATCCACACCTGTAGGGCCAACAAAGCGGGCAAATGCAGACAATATGTAATTGATGACTACAAGGGTGTGACATGCCCATTTATACTTTCATTTTAAATTAAAATATGCTTCAAAACATAAAAAAATAAAAACTGGGATTTGGTTAACATTCATCAGATTTTGTACGCATTTACTGGGAAGAAGGATATCTAAATTACTTTGAACTTGAAGAGAATTGCGGTGAATTCTAAAGTTCTTACATAAAAGTGTACAGAAGTAAACTAATGGCTAGATGAAACTGGAAAGCTGTACATGGCGCTTACTGATTACAGAACAAACCGCTTTCAATAACAGCTAGATAGTATGACTATCAAGAAAAACAGTATAAGAGCAAACAAGCTGGCCTAGTCTATAAGACGGCTCTGGGACCAGCAGTAAAATGGCCATTTGTTTGACCAGTGATTGGTCCTCGGGAAGTTGTTGATATGTTTTCAGCATCACCTACGCTGGTAATATCATGGATGCTTGATCGCCTTCTGTCTTTGTTCATTGAATTACTCAGACGAATGAAATATTTCTGGGCATGGCTGGCTACCTGGGTAGGCGTTCTTGTCACCACATAGTTACGGGATATACTACGCCAGTCACCTTTTCCATATTTCTCCAATCCAAGAAGAAATAACCTATTTGTTCAAACAATATGTTAGAAGATCACACCAAATAAGAAATTCAGCTAAAACAGATAATGCAATGGAAATAAAGGCCTAGCTAAATAAACATCTCCGCCGAAAAATAGTTTTTATTCAAACTACAAGAGGATAACCGAGAGATATTCATTTACTATTCGCGGACAGCTAAACCAGAACACAAAATTTCCCTCAACGTAAGGAGAATCTCTCCAACCCCATACTAAGTTACTGCAACAGAAACCTAAACATTCAAATTCCTGTACATTAACCTTTACTAATAAAAAATATTGCTAAGGTTTCTTATATTTGTCCTTATTAGACACACTAACGTTGGAGACAGTATTATCCAAACTACAGAGCAAGCTGATCTAAACACAGTTAGGTCAACTAACAAAGAGGATAATTTGTTCTTAAGATGACGACTTACTTTAAAGCTGTGTTATGGCGACACGGACACGGTGTCAGTGTGTCGTGTCCAAAACGTTACCTTGACACGACAAGATAAAAAACTAGAAAACAGATACAAAATAAATCAGTAGTATATCATAGATAGTAAAACACATACGTATATAAATTATATAAAAAACATCATTGCAAAAAACAGACTACACTAATTTTTTCTAGTTATCTTCATGTGTGATAGATTAACTGTAGTAGTCGGCCTGTGGCTCAACTGTCACCACACAGTGGAGTTATGTAACAAGGTACATTAAGGCCTGATTTGACTAATTCTTGTTCTGTAGGTGCATCCAACCTAGTTTCATCAATAAGCACATCCCAATACTCTGATTTTGATATTCTATTATATTTATAGGGAAGTGAGCCATGTCCTACGTGTCTGACACGCGTGTCCGTGTCCAAACGTGTCGACACAGCCAAAAAAATCGGCGTGTCGCCGTAACACAGCTTTAATGGCACAAAACAATACTATTTAAGTGGTAACATCGTCGCCAACAGTTTTCATAAACTGAATCACTTAATCTGCTGGGTTTCTGTCTATGTACACCCAACACAACCTTGTGAAACAAAGATACATACAGACTAGTAAACTATCAGACCGTAAAACATCGTAACTCTTAACAATCAAAGCAAAAACAAACAAAAAAACCCACAGAGCATCTTAATAGATTCCCAACAGAATGTAAATATTAAACACTGAAGTATCATAGTGCAGATTCAATTTCTATGTTTAACACTTCTACACGCAGTGTCCAATTACCAAGGCAACATTTGTTTCAAAAAGCTAATGTAATGTGAAGCATTCGACATATAGATACACTGACGAATAAGGTGAAAAAAGTGCAACAGCAGCCTATCTCCACTAATAGCCATGTTTCACATATCTATGGACGTGCTGTTGGAAAATAAAAGGAAGCACTTTTTTTGTATGAACGTACCTGTGTTCCTCCTCTGTCCATGCTATTCCCTTACGGCGTTCTTGATCCAACCTTGATGCCTTTCCTTTATGATTTGAATTACCCTGAGAATTTTCATCTTTTCTACTGGCACCACCCTCACCTACATGTTCCACTGAACCCTCAGGAGAAGAAACATAGCAAGGCACGGGCACAAGTCCAGCCTCAATCCCACTGATGTCTTCAACTAAGATATCGTAGTGACTTTTTACGTCCTCCAAGGTTTTTCCGGTTACTTCCACAGCAATTTTCTCCCATCTATTCTCTGTACCTTCTGGGTGGATAGCCAGCGCATTCTCAAAGGCTTTATCCTGCTCCCTACTCCATGTGGAGCTCTCACTGGTTTCATCCGCGGTCATCTAGCTTTTAATAAATTTTGTCGGAAGTTTTCATCCAAAAGAAAGAAGATTTTGTTGACGCAATTCAAATCGGAAAAGTTGAAAGATAATATGAAAGCCTAAAAGTGTCTTCAAATTAGAGCACAACCGTGAATACACAAAATCGGGAGACACATCAGAACCCTACTGCTTAAGAAACGATGCAAAAGAGGGGGATTTTCTAGAATATGTGCTAGATAATTTTCTTCTACAGCAGAATCAAAATTGCTTATCAGAGTTTACAATATACTGAGTTTCTTCGCAAAGACGAAAGGTTGAAGTCAGATTTATCAGATCAGCGAGGACGGAAGTTACAAATATCAGAACAACCAACAGCCACGAACCTGCATCAAGCTCTCTACCAAAATATTACAGGAACAAAGAACTATCCAATTGGGCTTCCAGTAAATGCTGACCTATTCATGACAAAAGAAGTAACAAACTTCCGTTAGATCCTGAAAAATTGAGTTGTTTCAGAAAGAACCAAAAAGAATATGAAGTAATTCAAGTAAGAATAGGAAAACCAAGAATGATGAAGAATTCTAGGAGAAAACTAGGGTTTTGGCCAACACAATGCAATAAGAAGACAAATGCACCAGACAAAAATGAAAAACAAACTAATTGTCTTTAATGATTAAAATTGGGAACTCAAATTTACCTTTGAGATTACAAACAAAATAACCCACATGCGAAGTACCTTTCACTTTTCTTTTGAATTCAAATGGCCACTTGAAATGTATTTATAAAACCATGTTTGTAACTCTAAATTTCACCCACTAGTAATTTCGAACACCACAAAGGGATACACTTCATTTAGCCGTCCATAAGCAAAATTCACCTCAAATGTACATGAAGAACCACAACAGTAAAAAAAAAAACACTTGTTTTCTTCACTGAATTTTATTTCAAAATAACCATCATTCTAAAACCTTGTTTCTTCGCTGAATTTGAACTCAAAGTTAAAACCCGAATGAACAAAAATCAATCATTAAAAAGACTAAAGCAGTTGTCCACTATTCCAAATTGGAAAAAGATCATTTATACCCTACAGTACGACACCACTAAATGATACTAGCTCATTCACTAAAGTCCCCTTAGAGTAGAAACATCACTCAAAAATCTACCCGCGATCGCCACTTCCACTTCAAATATACAATTTCCAGACAATGCAAACAACCAATAACAACTTACAATTCAAAAAACTACTAACAAATGCAGTCTAAAAACAAAAATCTTAGCAGTAAAAGCAAACCTAACCAACCTTCAAAAAGTAAGTCCTTCCCCCTTTGTACTTCCTATTAGGCTTTCACAGTAGAAGATAAAGTAGTTATACTAGGTAATAACCTGAACTAAGCTTAAATCTTCAAAACCCATTAACTTAGTTTCAAAAACTGAACTCCTAACTACTAATTTGAACACAATTTTGAAAACCCACATCAAAGATTCAATCATTAACCCAAAATGAGAATTAAATCTGATAAAAATAAAGATTACCAAGAAAACCCCAAATACAGAAATATAAGAACCCTAAAATGCTCAAAATTAAAAATTACACACCTTAAAAAATCTGAAGATGGCCTTTCAAACCCTGAAAGGAACATAGAACAATAAGAACCCTTGGAATTTGATGGTTTTTACAAGAGGGGTGGGCTTAAATGATGTTGATAGGCAATCTTGAGAAAATCTTTATAAGTTGCAAAACAATTGTTTTCTTAACAAATTAAATAGTAGAATAAAGAGTAATTAAGATGATTGAAATGTTCTCAAGTTGGGGTTAAGTGGGGACTACTTTGAAAGGAATCAACAACCACTTTAAAATATCTGTGAGAGAAGACTGAACTGAAGAGAGAAATTTAAGAGAGAGGAGGGAGGAGCATGAAAGTGTCTACCTTTTTTTAGGTCTTTTCTTTTATCAGTAGGAGACAAAAAAGGGGCTGATATTTCTATTCAGCTACCTCCCCCTAGTCATTTTCAATGGTTTCTTATTTAAGTCAAGCGAGGAAAAGAAGGATACATTTGATAATTTTAATCGAAAAAAATTGAATCATTTTTTTATTTTTTTTATTAATAAAAATTTACATTGTATTAGCGGACACTTTGTGACGGGTGCCGACACGAACAAATTCACAAAAAACTAGTATGCATAATGAAATTAATGATATTTTCTAAGAAAAAATTATAAATAAAAAATATTGATTGGGATGGAGCAATGTTGTGGTTCTTCAAAAGCAAATTACGAATATCAACTGGATAATTATCAAACTTCTCTATATCGATGACGGTTTCTCTTATTAATTTCGAGACTGCATCAGCTACTTGATTATCATCACGATTGATACAAAAAAATAATAAAGACTAAAACAGGACATGAAACTCTTTATTTCTTTAATGATGTTTCTGCTTTCCTAGTGAATGGAAAGTTCTGCATCGTTGGTAGACCGAATCATCAATTTTGCATCTGTTTGTAATTGAATTCTTGGAAGATGCATAGCTTTTGCCCTGCACAAAACGCTTTTCGTATTTCCATGCATTCATCTTCTTCTAGACTAAGACTCCATTTGCATAGAATCATTTAACCTGCATGTACATATATGATCTCGTAATACAAGATGTCAGTTGCAAGTTGGTTGGTGTCATAGTCGAATGAGACATCAAAGAAATTGTATAGATTGATTAACGTACTATTTATGATATTTTAATAGTAATAGAGTGCGGAAAGAAAATAACACAAGGTACCAGAAATTTGTTAGTGAGGAAAACTGCAATACAAAAAAAAAAAAAAGACGAGATTACAAGAGTCAACTTCGTTATGTTAGACTAGAAAGTCTATATATTTTGAGTATAAGTATTACTCTGAACCTGAAGAATTCGAAGACGTGTCAAGAGCAACGAAGACATCATCCCTATACTTGATGTTAGTAACACAAGACTTGACTTATTTCCATTTCTATGGTTACTTTCAAGTCGTTTAGATTGAAAATATAACATGCGAAGTTATATACATGAAACTCTAGTATTAGAGACTTGATCATATTATTATGATCAAAGTGTCAAGAAAGAATATACAAACAATTTAGGTATATTGAATTACAAAGTGTAACGTTTATCTTTTAAATTTCGTAATTGCGATATAGAAACAATCTTTGTAACTTGTTACTAAATTATGTAATGAACTTAGGATTGATTTCATGGCTAGCAAACTATGCTTGATTACATGAGTTTAAGGAAGTAGACTTACGAACTTGTGTCGTAGTTGAAAGAAATCAAGTGGATTGGTGGCCCGGTAAGATCTAAGGCAAGACCGATCCCTACCTATATAGGGAATCAGGGTAGAATCAATCCCAACCTATTTGGGGAACTAAGGTAGAACCGATCCCCTTAAGCAAAACTTATTTGGGTACCCTCATTATTTCAATTAGTATCAGAGCAGGCAAACACGAAAATATCTAACAATCTGTGTTTGGTGCGATACAACATATAAGATTTGAATCGGATGGATAATTCAGTTAACGTGTCACTAAGATTTGGTGGCACTAACTATCTTTGGTGGAAATCTGCTATGAAATTATTTCTTCGGTCTCGCGATTTTAATACTTGGATATCAATCAATGAAGGGTATGAACGACCGACAGTAAAATATTCGGAAATTGAGTTAAAACGCTTAGTGTTATATGCTAATGAAGAAAAAGCTCCTACGAGCAGAATTCTGATGGTTTTAATGCCATAATACATGCAGTGAGTCAAGATCTTCAAAATCATGTCTCCTCTTGTGAAACTTCCAAATAAGCTTGGGATACTCTTAAGACTGTTTTCGAAGGTAACAATTCAGAAAGAGAAGCTAGTATTCAATCACTTTCTTTTTCAAAATGGGAATTCCTTAGAATGGATGATAACGATACCTTTTAGGAGTTTAATGCTAAACTTTCTGAGATTTCCTATGCTTCTTTCTCACTTGAAAAGATTATATCTGAAAAAGAAATAGTATGCAAGAATCTTAGATCATAACCATCCAGATACGAGTCTAAGAAACATGCCATATTGCATCCATGACCTTTCTATACTTTCTAGAAGCTCTTTTGAAGGAAAGTTAAAGATCTTTGATAAAGAAGTTGTGCTGAAGAACATGAGCGTTGGATTTAATGCCACAAATAATACTAAACAATCTTTCAAAGAAGTAAGTATAAATTGGGCTGAGAAACATGGTAAAGAAGAAAAATCACTTGTTGAAGATGAGCTTGATTCAACAATTGTACTTCTTAAACAACAATTTAAGGATATTTTATTGAAAGATAAATAGATCCCTGACAAATTATGATCTAGTAGTCGTAAAAAGGATGATGAAAAAAATCCAATGTTTCAGGTGTAGCGGTTTTGTACATGTGGACAAAAACTATTCCAGCAAAAGAACTCATAAGTGCAACAAAGCATATCACACTACCCTAGATGATATTATTGAGGAGAAAGCCTATGAAGGAACATCAAATTGTGATGTACTTTTTGCCGATACTAACAGTGATCATATTAATGAGTTGAATCAACTCCCAAAGGAATGTTTATGAAATCTTGAGTTCATGACCAAAGAAAATAAAAAGTTAAACGGGGAACTTGATAACTTGAGAAAATATTTGTCTGATAAAACTCAAGAGGAAAAATATGAGCAAGAAAAACTTGTTGATACAATTGTTCTGAAAGATAGAGAGATTGACATCCTAAAAAACGATCTACAATGTCTCTCAAGAAGTTCGAGCAAATTTACTGCTATGCTTTTTGGACAAGAATCTTTTGGAAATTTGTACGGTATAGGATATATATGAGAACCATGTACAAGTAACAATAATTTTGTTCCTTCTCAACCAGCGTTGTCAGGAGTTTGTAAGGAAAAAGGTGATACTTTTTCAAAGTCTTCTGACCTTATGATTTTTGTGGAAAAAATGGCCACATTGTAAACTTCTGTTGGGATTCCAAACGGAATAATAAATTCATCAAGAAACTCCGTAAGGGCATGAAAAAATGGATCTTGATCTTAATAATTTACCAAATTTAGAAAAGAAGTTGCATACTCTTGTAAAGTCAAGGGAAAGGAACAACATAAACTAATAACACAATCTACTATGTTCATTGATCATCCTCAGGATGTTTCTATTACTTGTGGTGAGATAAACTCTCATCCCAACACACACTGATTGTGTTGGAAAATGCATCCTCACTTTTTACCAAGAATTTTATATGTGAGGAGGCATAATTATGGGCAGGATTCGGAAATCTATTCAACTAGCAAAGTAACTGTAAACTCATATTCGATATCTTTCACTACCTTGGGTTGAATATATTCGGTTCCAAAACTAGAATATATTGCTCCTTGATTTTATCCTATTTCAAGTTATATATATTTTATGTCTTAAGAAGATTATTTTGACAACAAAATGGAGAAATCGGGAAAGCAACTTCATCTCTTGATGATTTGGCACTATGATGCATTGATCATGAGTGAAACACAAGATATTCAACAACTTAATGTTCGACGAGATTCTCTAAGAAAATATATCCTTTCTGTTAAAATTTGCATTAAGCATCATGAACTCATGCTCAAAGATTCAAAGGAAGCACTTATTGATCTTCAATCTTAGTTGTTAGAGATAAACAAACGGTCAACTGAAGAAAAAAAATGCTTGGAAGAATTTGAACCTAGAGTTCGATAGTGACGTCCTCAATATTTCTTGAAGACACACAATATTAAGGAATATATTAATCAAATTGTTGATTTATTTCAATATTTTGTATAAAGTCTATTCAATAACTATCAATAATATGAATGATTAAGCATTTATTTTAAATATGGCTTAATATTTGTGTATTATTCATTTTGATGGTTTGAATTGCATATCTTGTTTTGAATGAAAATCTTATATGCTTTGCATTCGGTTATGAGATGTTATTTCGATAATCACTAACCCTAATTTCCGGTCTCGTAATATATGATACCTTATGATTTGTGTGACTTTTTAACATAGCCAGATTTAATTCTCACTTCTTAGTATGCTTTATCAAAGGATCATAAGGAGATATTGATGAAAACTCATGTGTGAAAGTCACAATGATGTTATTATTGAAAAGACGAGGGTACCCAAATACATCACAATCTTTTAATATCCACCTGTAAGTCTTCATACCAAAAGTGATCGTCTATGGACAAAGTCGAGACAATGCAACAAATGGATATTCACACTTTGTGTGTGTAAGGACCCTTAAGCTCGTCAACTCTATTAAACTAGTCAAGCGACGATTTAGCCGATAATAACTCGATTAGTTTAACATGAACCTTAATCTAACAAAGTGCTAGATACGAAACTAGTATCGTTAGATAGGTCTCGAAAAGTTATGCGAAATGGACTACTCGAACGTGTCAATCGGATACCGGATGAAACAGAAATCATCATATTAGCATAAAGGGAAAATTAGTCTTTTTGTCCATTAGACCGTCCCGGGCTTCCCTTATCACGGATAGTGTGTGTTTAGTGTTTCCCCGTTGGTCTTATCACCAAAACCCGATCGAATAATTCATTCTTCTTCCAAGTTCTTCTTTCTTCTTTCCTCTTCTATTTCTCTTCTGTTCTTTCTTTTCTTCTCCTCCTTATCTGTTCTCGCCTGCTAATGAAAGTTTGTGAATCAAATTCGAGTTTTTGAGATCGTAACAAGAAGGAAAATATAAAGGATTGATTTCAGGTGGTGAAGATGGTTGTGCAATTGAATTAGATTCTAAAGTTAAGTTAATCAGAGAGAATCAAGTTAGGGTTTATGATCGATGTTGTGTTGAAAAGGAAATTGATAATTTATTGGGTTGTTAATGGATAAAGAACAAAAGGGTTGAAGTTTAATTTAAATTTTGAAGTTGTTTTTGAGAAGAATCAAAAAATTAGGTTTTCTCATAGGTTTGCTTAGAAGTTCGATTAACGAGGAATAAGATGGATTTAGAGATGGGTTCGTTCTTAATTGGTGTTTGATGGAAGTTGTGGAGTTAGTTTGAAGATTGATTAAGAAATTGCAGATTTAGGGTTCTTATCAAATTTGGGGTTTTAGGGTTCATTGGTTAAGTTACTTATGAAGAGAATAAATTGGTGACGAAAGAGTAATATCATAGGAAGGTTACTGAGTTGTGTTGAGGTTAAGAAAAGGGTGTAGGCAAGTTGAGAAATCACAGATGTGGAAGATGAAGTGATTAGTGATAGTTTTGATAATGATGAACTGAATTGAGGGTGTTGAAGAGTAATAATAGTTAAGTTTTATATGAATAAGGATTTAAAATTAAGGAATAACTTGAGAATGAATTTGGGGTTTCGGTGTTGAGGATTGGGAATTAATTTGGAGTTTACTGTGAAACAAAGATGGTGATGTTTTGTTGGGTTGAATTGAGTAAAGAAGAGAATGATTTCAATCACTTGGGAAGCTGGTATCAGGATGAATGAGTATTATATTAGGAGTGTTTGAGATACAATTACAGTGATGTAGTGGATTTAAATGGAAAGAGATCATGAATGGATTGTAGTTGTTGTAGTTCAAATGTACATGGGATGATTGTTGATTGAAGTTGAACTTCTTGTATATGTGTAACTGATGTAGGAGAGTGGTATTGGAGACTTGAATTAGTTATGTGATTGATATGGGGATGGTGCTGCTGTGTTTGTTGATTGTGTTGAGCTGAGGTACAAGTTATTGAGTTGTAAGTGGTGTTGTTGATGTCTGCAATTGTTGAGACATAGATGAATGGTTAGAGTCTTGCAAAGGGAATGAGTATTACCAGTGGGTTGAGGCTATGGTGTTACAATTGAGAGTTAACTGAGCTGTTATGGTTGAGTTATGGAAATCACAGGGCTGAGTGCAAAATGGATAAGTTGTATGTGAGTGTAGTTAAGGAATTTGGAGAGTTGAGTTGTAGGTCTGAAGTTGTTGAGTTTTAATGTTTGTGTGGTGGTTAAGAATTAGGTGAGTTTAAGGTTTTATAAAGAGGATGAATTGGTGTTAGTTGGTGTTGATTGCTGTGAAAGCTAAAAGCTTCCATTGCAGTTAGTCTATTTAAAAACGATCGATTCAAATGACGAACCAGTGGATCGTGGATCTCGAGGTAGTCGTGGCTTGTCATCAAAAGAGGTGGAAATACTTTAACTCTTTTGAAACCATTGTTGTTTTCTTTTACAAAAGTTTATGTTTATCAACTCATACATTGTCTGTCATGCATTCCATGCTTTATATAAACTGCATTATGATAATTCTGTTGAATCTTTGAATCTTTCCATGAAATGGAAAGGACTTGTAAGGTATGTCATTATGAATTGTTATGGGAAATGAGAATTTCCACATGTGGTATATAGGGTACGCTCCTTCACATTTATATCTACATGAAGTCAGCTTTTATGCTTATATCGGTCGACAGTTTGTGAGTTCGGAATTGTCGACATCCATATTTAGGATTAGGTGTGGATTTGCGAGTTCGGAATTGCACAACCATAGTATACATTGTTTGAAGAAGGAGTTTGTCCATATACATATTTGTGTACTTCAGGTGACTTGGTCACTTGTTGATGTTTGGGAGAACATAAATTGTTTTTCAAATCTTGCTCATGATTTCTTTAAAGCTAAATGTTATTCCTGCTAGGCACCCCTTCTAGGGATGATGTGCTCACCCTTTCCCACTTTCAGTTTTCAGAGACAGATCAGAGTGGCGCAGCGAAAGCCACAAGTGTTGACTCCATTAATTAGTTAACTTCTGCTATGTTTATTATGTTGTTTATTGTATCTGTAAACCAAATGACTATTGTATATGTATCATTTGAGAGAAATTCAGGTATATATATTCTGAGCGGGGTTAGTTTTGGGATAACTTTTATAGCAGATTTCTTAATTGAATGTTTAATTATTTGAATTAGATTCGTAGTGCCTCTTTATTTAGTTAATCTCCTGGATTAGTCAGCTGCTAGCTTAGGTGGCGCTACAATGTTGGTATCAGAGCTCACTATTAGATCTTATATGGGTGACAATAGGATTAGCCAGTGCCAGTTAGTGAAATAGTTTAGTTTAGAACTGGGTTGGGTTGTGAGATAAATCTTAATCACTAAAAACTATCTATAATTAAAAGAATTATTTGATTGACTGATTTGTTTGTTTGTAATGAAGTAAAAATTGTATGGGATACCAATAGATTTAGCTGATATAGATTTGAGAATAATTGATCTAAATAGTATGAACAGGTACACAATTCAATACTAAAAATAGTGAGATTAGTATTATTGATAAATCTTGAAAGTCACATATATATACTTTTTAAGCACCTTGACTTATAAGTAGGGTCGATAATTTATTGTCACATAAATGTTAATAATACTTCTGGGACTCAATAATAATTGAAAGACTAGTTAGAATAATAGTTCGACCATCGATGTTTATAATAAAAATATTATTATAATTATTATAGGATAGTAACAACAAAATGTAATTTTTATTAATAGTACAACTTAAGGATTATTTAGCAATAATATAAAATTTAATTACGATTAACTTTTATCGGCTTAAGAAATAAGAAATAAATGTTATAATGATAATAAAATATTAATACCAAACGATTATGCCAAATTGTTGGTGGTTATTTACTTATATCCAGTCACATAATGAAATAAACAACTAGATACATTGAAGATAATATGTAATGATTCAGATAACTAAATTGTTTAAAATGTTGTGAACTATTTATATATTTTACGAAATAAATTATAATACTTACACCAATTACGATAAAATTTTAGAGACTAATTAATTTTAATAAATTAATAATTAGTTAATCCAGCACTGGGGAATAGTGAAGGTTGTGTTTTCTCTGTTCGTAGGAAGGCATTGTTGGGATTGTCCAACCTTGACTGGGCAACTAATAGATATAAATTAACTTAGAAATAAATTCGTAGGAATCTCCTTTGTAATTAGAGACAGGTATTTTACAAGATATAAATTAGTGTAAGAAACTTAGACTTCCGTATTTGATAGAACTTAAAATCAACATAGTTGAACCTAGAGCCACAAATTTTAGTTGTAGACCGCCATAGAGGTTTGTGGTTTATTTTATGTTGTTTGCGCTTAGATAAAAGATGGGATTATTATTTAAGGTGGGGAGTTTTTTAAGACCGGAAGGATGGTTTGATTTTTGAGGACGAAAATGAATAAGGTGGGGAGAATGTAAGGACCCTTAAGCTCGTCAACGCTATTAGACTAGTCAAGCGACGATTTAGCCGATAATAACTCGATTAGTTTAACACGAACCTTAATATAACAAAGTGCTAGATACAAAACTGTTATCGTTAGATAGGTCTCGAAAAGTTATGCGAAATGGACTACTCGAACGTGTCAATCGGATACCGGATGAAGCAGAAATCATCAGATTAGCATAAAGGGCAAATTAATCTTTTTGTCCATTAGACCGACCCGGGCTTCCCTTATCACGGATAGTGTGTGCTTAGTGTTTCCCCGTTGGTCTTATCACCAAAACCCGATCGAATAATTCATTCTTCTTCCAAGTTCTTCTTTCCTCTTCTATTTCTCTTATGTTCTTTCTTTTCTTCTCCTCCTTCTCTGTTCTCGCCTGCTAATGAAAGTTTGTGAATCAAATTCGAGTTTTTGAGATTGTAACAAGAAGTAAAATATCAAGGATTTATTGCAGGTGGTGAAGATGGTTGTGCAATTGAATTAGATTCTAAAGTTAAGTTAATCAGAGAGAATCAAGTTAGGGATTATGATCATGTCGTGTTGAAAAGGAAATTGATAAGTTATTGGGTTGTTAATGGATAAAGAACAAAAGGGTTGAAGTTTAATTGAAATTTTGAAGTTGTTTTAGAGAAGAATCAAAGAATTAGGTTTTTTCATAGGTTTGCTTAGAAGTTCGATTAACGAGGAATAAGATGGATTTAGAGATGAGTTCGTTCTTAATTGGTGTTTGATGGAAGTTGTGGAGTTAGTTTGAATATTGATTAAGAAATTGCAGATTTAGGGTTCTTATCAAATTTGGGGTTTTAGGGTTCATTCGTTAAGTTACTTATGAAGAGAATAAATTGGTGACGAATGAGTAATATCATAGGAAGGTTACTGAGTTGTGTTGAGGTTAAGAAAAGGGTGTAGACAAGTTGAGAAATCACAGATGTGGAAGATGAAGTGATTAGTGATATTTTTGATAATGATGAACTGAATTGAGGATGTTGAAAAGTAATAAGAGTTAAGTTTTATATGAATAAGGATTTAAAGTTAAGGAATAACTTGAGAATGATTTTGGGGTTTCGGTGTTGAGGATTGGGAATTAATTTGGAGTTTACTGTGAAACAAATATGGTGATGTTTTGTTGGGTTGATTTGAGTAAAGAAGAGAATGATTTCAATTACTTGGGAAGTTGGTATCAGGATGAATGAGTATTATATTAGGAGTGTTTGAGATACAATTACAGTGATGTAGTGGATTTAAATGGAAAGCGATCATGAATGGATTGTAGTTGTTGTAGTTCAAATGTACAGGGGATGATTGTTGATTGAAGTTGAACTTCTTGTATATGTGTAACTGATGTAGGAGAGTGGTATTGGAGACTTGAATTAGTTATGTGATTGATATGGGGATGGTGCTGCTGTGTTTGTTGATTGTGTTGAGCTGAGGTACAAGTTATTGAGTTGTAAGTGGTGTTGTTGATGTCTGCAATTATTGAGACATAGATGAATGGTTAGAGTATTGCAAAGGGAATGAGTCTTACCAGTGGGTTGAGGCTGTTGTGTTACAATTGCGAGTTAACTGAGCTGTTATGGTTGAGTTATGGAAATCACAGGGCTAAGTGCAAAATGGATAAGTTGTATGTGAGTGCAGTTAAGGAATTTGGAGAGTTGAGTTGCAGGTCTGAAGTTGTTGAGTTTTAATGTTTGTGTGGTGGTTAAGAATTAGGCGAGTGTAAGGTTTTACAAAGAGGATTAATTGGTATTAGTTGGTGTTGATTGCTATGAAAGCTTAAAGCTGCCATTGCAGTTAGTCTATTTAACAACGATCGATTCAAAGGACGAACCAGTGGATCGTTGATGAGTGCTAAAAAGTGCATATTTCTATATATTTTTCTTGGCATTTAACTCATCTTCTGTGCATTAATTCTACATTTTATCCCATATTCTGTATTTTCATTGTTTTCAAGAATCAATATTTTTATTAATTAATTTTGCATTTTTAGGTACCAAATAAAGTTTGGATGACTTGCGGAGCGGAAAAGAGCAGAAAAGTAGTGAAAAGCCGGAAGAAATTACGCAAGGAAGCCGCGAAGAATGGTGCGCATAAGCCCAAAAGACTAGAAATGGGCTCAAGAAGGAAAAATTGCTCTTAAAGAAGATATGGGCTTGGCATACCCAAGGCCCAAAACCCTTACCCAAACCCATTTTCTATAACCAAAACCGCCTCCATTCTCAGCCGTCAGATTGGATCCAACTCATCATCCTACGGTCGCTCATTCATAGAGCATCAAAATCTGAAGTCTCTGCCAAACACCACAGCGCTTAAATTCCAAGCCTTCAGATTAGATTGTATTTGAATCCAACGGTCGCTCCTATGCATGTGCATCAAAATTAGATACTCCCGCTTTACACTACAGTACCTAACATCATCTAACACCGTTGACTTTGTTGTATTTCACAATCCAACGGTCAAAGTGATTCATCTCTCATACCACCGTTAGATCTACCAACCATCTTCGTATCCAACGTCTTTCACACGCTGATCATCAGATTCTTCTGTTCCGCCTCACACCGAAAAGACCTAACCCTATACCCTAAAATCTATCGACTTCTCTTTCATTTCCTTCTTCTTCTTCTCTTTCTCTCCACCTCCTCTCTGTACAGACACCATGTCCGCCACCACCATTGCCGTACCACCAAACGCCACTCCTTCACACCGTACACCACCACCAACTCCACTATAATCATTCCCCCCATCTTCTAGCCATCTATCCTACCAATTTCTTTTCTTTTCTTTCTCAGAAAACCCTAGGAAAGAAATTGGTACAATAGCTAGGGCTAGAGAAGAAATCAGAGGCATGGAGAGGAGCAGGAGACTAAGGAGAAGAATGGGTCGAAGTCAGTAGCGTGTAATCGCATCAATTTGGGTAAGAATTTACCAAACCCTAGTTCTGTCAATTTGGGGGTTTTTACATAAATCCTAATTAGGTTGAGATAGAGCATGGAGAAGATAAAGTGGGTGATATAGGGTAGGTAATTGAACCTAACTGTGATTTTCTGTCACATTAGGTAGAACCCTAATGTCTACTGTTTTGGGAATTTTTGGGTGAAAAGGGTGTAAACCCTAATTATGTAATTGGGTATAAAAAGGGGACTGTGGGTGTGATGTAAAGGCTTATGCCTGGATTAGCCAGTGTGTCACCCAAGAGCACTGGAATAGCCAGTGTCTCAAGGGTTAGTGTTTAATTTGCAACTATCTTTATGTTTATTCCATTACTCTTGTTTAGTTTCAGTTCAGTTGCTCTTATTTAGTTTCAATTCAGTTCATGTTTTTGTTTTATGTCTTCTGTGTTTGTTTATGTTCAGTTCAATGCTCTGTTTAGTAAATGTTTTGTTTTTGTTGCTGTTATGTGAGCTCACATGTGTATGTGTATAACTAAGCTGAGATGATGCCTTAAGTCACTGTTAGTGGTGGAATGCTAGGTTATAATTCATGTAAATTGAGTTGATTGAGTAATGGAGGAATTTAGTGCTCAACTGTGCTTGTGATTGATTGTGCTGTCAAAAGACAGTCAATGCTAGGAGTAAACAGTTGAGCAAGCTTCTTCTCCTTCCATTCCATTTATGTATGCCCTGGAACATAGGCAGGCTTGAACCTTCACCTAGCTCCATTAGGGACAGGGATTTAACATAGAATTACACTATCTGGCTAGTTCACAAGGTGGATTCATAACCTAGTTGTGTTGTTTCTCTGTTTTGTATTTGTAATTTTGCTCCCCTGCCATTGCCCTTGGCTTAGGCCTTGGTTTATTACACTGTCATTTTATTGTCTTTGCTTCACTGTTTATCTTCATTGCTGTTTTCTCAATTGTTCACTGTTAAACTTTCACTGTCACCTTCTCACTTTCACTTTGTTCCATTTTGTTTTGCTTTTGTTCTCTGTTTAGTTTCATTGTTCTGTCACCTTCTCATAATACTTTTGTTCTGTTTACTTTTGTTCATTGTTTTGCTTTTGATGTGTTCACTGTCACCTTCTCACACACTTTTGTTACTTCAGTTTCAAGATCTGTCACTTAAAAGCCCATTTGTTCTCTTGCTTGGCTAAAGCCTAGTTCATAGCTCAGAAGCCTAGCTAATCTAAAGGCCCAGCCAACTGAGCCCAAGGTTCAGTTCATTCCAAAAATCAAAGGTCCAGTCCACTGTGGACTTAATTAAAGCCTAAGGGAAAAGCTAAGGCCCAGTTCACTGTTACCAAGCCCAGTTCACATCAAAAGACATTGAGCCCAATTCACAGTCACTGTTAGCCCAAGGCCCAGTGCAATTCAAAAGACCAAAAGCCCATAAGTTCACAGTCAATCCAAAAGCCCACTGAGCCCAAAACCATTTCGTTGTTACAAAAACCCACTAAGCCCAAAGCATAATTAGAAGCCCAATAGCAATTTAGAGCCCAAATAGCTAGAAACTCCAAACACCCCCAGTCTCTGTGGATCGACCCGTACTTGCACGAGCTACAACTGACGACCGTGCACTTGCGGTATTACTGTAGGCCCGTTTTTATTACGCTTAATTTTCACGCTTTCCCGGGCCCACCAATCGTGAATCTCGAGGTAGGCGTGGCTTGTCATCAAAAGAGGTGGGAATACTTTAACTCTTTTGAAACCATTGTTGTTTTCTTTTACAAAAGTTTATGTTTATCAACTCATACATTGTCTGTCATGCATTCCATGCTTTATATAAACTGCATTATGATAATTCTGTTGATTCTTTGAATCTTTCCATGAAATGGAAAGGACTTGGAAGGTATGTCATTATGAATTTTCACATGTGGTATATAGGGTACGCTCCTTCACATTTATATCTACATGAATTCAGCATTTATGCTTATATCGGTTGACAGTTCGCGAGTTCGGAATTGTCGACATCCATGTTTAGGATTAGGTGTGGATTTGCGAGTTCGGAATTGCACAACCATAGTATACATTGTTTGAATAAGGAGTTTGTCCATATACATATTTGTGTATTTCAGGTGACTTGGTCACTTGCTGATGTTTGGGAGAACATAAATTGTTTTCCAAATCTTTGTGATGATTTCTTTAAAGTTAAATGTTATTCCTGCTGGGCACCCCTTCTAGGGATGATGTGCTCACCCATTCCCACTTTCAGTTTTCAGAGACAGATCAGAGTTGCGTAGCGAAAGCCACAAGTGTAGACTCCGTTAATTAGTTAACTTCTGCTATGTTTATTATGTTGTTTATTGTATTTGTAAACCAAATGACTATTGTATATGTATCATTTGAGAGAAGTTCATGTATATATATTCTGAGCGGGGTTAGTTTAGGGATAAGTTTTGTAGCATATTTCTTAATTGAATGTTTAAGTATTTGAATTAGATTCGTAGTGCCTCTTTATTTAGTTAATCTCTTGGATTAGTCAGCTGCTAGCTTAGGGGGCACTACAGTGTGATTGTATATGGATACGAGATCGAGACAATACGACTACTAAAGTATGATACTTGATAATAGGTTCAGACTTAACCAAATTCTATAGGATCACTATCAAGTATATCGAAGTTAACGTTTGTGTAATTTACTTAAATTATATAAACAAATATAATTGCGGAAAACAAAAGTAAATCACACGGAAAGATTTTGTTAAAGAGGAAAACTTCAAATGCAGAAAAATCCCGGGACCTAGTCCAGAATTGGATACTCTCAGAATTAGCCGCTACACAAAATATAAACCAATTTCATATAGTTGAGACCAAGCAACTACCTCTAGTTCACTTAGTTTTCTCAGTATCCCTGCGCTTCCGACTTTGATGAGTGCACGTACTGGAACAATTCCTTTGGATTGTATTCCAAACAGTAAAGGAATAACGAATATGTTTGGTAGCAACTCTTTCGATTCTTCCAAGATAAAGATATCTCAAGTCATACGCAAAGGCTCTTCCGTTTAATCTAATAAACTCCGTTGCCTGGTTAGATCAATTTATCCAATAATTACCAAAGTAGTCAAGTTTAGATTCGCACTCAATCAAAATAAATCTCAAAGAGATATATTGAGAATGCCGATCTCATGCAAATAATCAATCGAATAAATCAGATTCTAGTTGGATCTCAGCCGATAAAGGTTTGTGCACACCAAAGATATGAGAACTAAATCTTCTTTGATCTTCAATAAACACATGCACAACACCACTTGAATCTCTTGTGATCAATCACACACGGAACGGAGTCTTTTAATAACGGATTATCACAAGATATCTTTAGATCTAAAAACAGTTCTAAAGATCACGTCAATACTTCAATCTAGTATGAGTGAATCTTATATCAGAAGAGATAATTCTCAAGAATAAATAAACTAGGTGCAATCAAAGTTTCAATAATCAGTGCAATTATCTAGTTTCCCACCAATGGTACTCGTAGAGCTTGTTGATCCACAGAAGTCTTTAAATGAGTGGTTGTAAGAGATTTCACCTAATTAGGATAATTTCCTCTCCGATTAGACGGCTCCACTAGAAACAACAAGAATGAAGTTTTTCTGGATATTAGGAGAGTTTTCTAGAAATGTAAACTTAGGTATTTGTAGACCAAGGATGGTTGGACACCAAGGAATTTCCAAAACTGAAAATATTCTCAATATATGGAATGAATAGTATAATTCAGTTTTCCTAATTCCAATAAATTCTTGTGGAAAATTTCTGAAATCTCTCAATAGAAAATCTTCAATTAGTAAATGCACAATACTAATTTTTATTCTCTAGAGATATGCATTTAATTGCCGGTAATCATAACATATAAAACCAAAAACGTTAATTAAAAAATTCTCAATTTATTTCGGTACAGGATCTCCTTAAGTACTAAGGAATATCTTTGAACAATAAAAGATAAGAGTTATTGTATGTGTTCAAAGTATGTTGGCATCTCTTCACTGTAAATACTTATTCATATTTACATGGATTTACATTTTTGGAATCGTTTATACCACTTTTCCAAACAAGTTTAGAATTGGTTCACCTGTATTCCAAGATTACTATGTGATTTATCAAATATCAAATCACATACATGGGTTCAATGTTCTACCAATCGCTAGGATCGCTTATACCCTAATATGGAAACACTTGTGATCGGTTACACAAGTTACCAGGACCGGTTATATCAGTTACCATGATCGGTTACATCAATTACTAGGACCGGTTACCATATTCTCATGGTATTGCTTGTGATCAGTCTCACCAGTTACCAGGATCGGTTTCACCAATTATCAGGAATGGTTACACTAATTACAAGGATCGATTACACAGGACTCTGTGATCGTTCACACCAATTACTAGGATCGTTCACACCAATTACAAATATCGGTCATACCATCTCATGGTGATTACTTAGGATCGGTTACACTAATTAATAAAAAGTAGTCATATCAAATCATAAGTAAGGCACTTATGATTAGTTATACCAAGATACATAACAAAGTTACGATCGGTTCTACAATCTCACACATATTGGTAATCCAAATATTTGCAATGAATAGCCGTACCAATAAGCCTAACGATTTCTCTTTCGGTTCATAAAACAATTTCATGAATGTACTTCCTTTAAAAAAATGTAAAACATTGTTTCCTAGGATGAAATCTTCACCATAACCCATTCACATAATCACAACAAATATATAAGATTATGTCGATGTCATATTTACGAAGTTCAAAATATAAGCATTATACTTCGTAGTCTAATTCCCTAATACTATGATCATACAAATATGACTATGTCACATCACTAGAGTATTATACAATGTGTACAATATATATAGCTTCGCAGTTATGTTTTCAATATAGAACGACTTGAAAGATATGTTAGGAATGAAACAGTTCAAGTCAATATTACTAACCTCAAGAGGAAGGGTGATGTTGTTGTTGTAGTTCGCTTCTTCTTCACATTATTCAGGTCTTCAGAGTAATACTTGTATGTCTCAACATTCCTAGAATTTCTAATCTAACCTAAACGAAGTTGACTCTAGTTTACAATCAAGCGATTTAGATGAGTTTTGACACACTAAAATATGACAGCCAAACTTGACATACCAACGCTTGGTGAGTTCAACCGAGCAATGCTCTGACAATCTCCCCCTTTGTCAATTTTAGTGACAAAACTCTTATTACATATGGATAAAAAAATTACAAGAATTCATTTTACATACGCTTGATTCCAAGTTTCAACAGCATAATAACCTGCATGTATTCAATGAATAAATGCCGTTGTTGACATTTGAATAACAAAGCTTTTACTCCCCCTAAAGGTAATCTAGGTAGATATTCAATCCGAACATCTTTGTTATTCCCTTTTTGTAGTCAGAATACTACATGGAAATATGATATGTTTCTCCCCCTTAGTCAATGGTTTACTCTTTCTTTAAATATAACGTTTAAGCACAATTGTCCTTTCATTAGTGATTGCAAATAACTTTTTTACTCCATATATTTCTTCCCCTTGTTGTCACAAAATGACAAAGGTTCGAGCAAATAAAGGACAAACCGAAAGGATCTTACGAATCTAAAAGACTTGTAAACAACCTATAAGAGTTTAGCATGAAGGTTTCACATACCACTTTAGATAACCAATATTAGAACCGAAACTACAAGTAATTTATTTTTAATATGTTATCAAGGAAACAATTGCACGAAGCAATTTTCCCTAATAGTTTAACAAATCGACTAAGAAACTTAATGCCCTTGTTAAACCGGTTGCGTATTTACAACCTCTTATTTCGATAAGATCAAAAAAAAGATCAGAATTGACTTTAATTCTCTCACGAGGCTCTAATTATTCAGATAACAACTTAGACCTTTCTCTTTAGACAAGACAAACACTAAGTTAGTTAACTAGTTTTTCTTATCAAGGCTGAAAAACCGGGGGTCTAACAACCACACCCAATATTTCGCTTAGGCAATCTGTATGGACTAACTCCAATATATTTCCAATAGAATCAACTAGACAGTCAAACTCAATCAAGGAAAATACATCCAAGAGTTATACCTCAATTTCTCAAATCAATCTGCAATCGAACAAATAGAAATTTGTGAGCCGGATTAATATGAGAAATAACTTGGATGGTACCAAAGACCAATATCTAAGTGCCAATCAATTTATATCAACAACCAAAGGTTGGATTATCTAATTGATTGAACTACGCACAACCTGTGATATTTCAATTATATAAAAATATAATTCGGACTAGAAATAACACAGACACCATAAATATTGTTAACGAGGAAACCGCAAATTCAGAAAAACCCCGAGACCTAGTCCAGATTTGGACATCACACTGTATTAAGCCGCTACAGACTCTAGCTTACTACCAATTAACTTCGGACTGGAATGTAGTTGAGCCCTAACCAATCTCACACTGATTAAGGTACATTCGCGTTCCTTACGCCTCTTGAGCCACGCCGGATTCTGCGCACTTGATTCCCTTAGCTGATCTAACCCACAACTAAGAGTTTCTACGACCCAAAGTCGAAGACTTGATAAACAAATTTGTCTGACACAGAAAAGTCTATTGAATAGATAAATCTGTCTACAATAATCTTAAGCGTATGGAAGCAAAACAAGTTATTTTGGAATCACAAACGATGAGACGAAGATGTTTGTGACTACTTTTTATCTTATCTATCAGAGATTAAATCTTGAGAAAATCTTAGAGAAGATAGTACTCAACAAGATAGAACAAAGTAATATCAGAACACGCTACTACAGAGAAAATAGTTGGGTATGTCTTCAGAATCTCAATGAAGTCTTTAAGTCGTTAACCTATAATGGTTTTAGGAACAACCTAGGTTAAAGGAGAATCGACTCTAGTCGCAACTAGTATCACACATGAGGTATGGGGATTAGGTTTCCCAGTTGCTAGAGTTCTCCCTTGTATAGTCTTCAAATCAAGGTTCGCAATCAATGTTACCTTGGTAAAAAAGCATTCAATATTCACCATTAGATGAAAACCTGATTAGAGTCAATCTAATATCTTTCAACCGTTAGATCGAACTTAGCTTGTTATACACAAATGAAATGTGACTTCATTTAGGTATGAGTAACCATACCCAAACGTGTGCACGTAGCTGGCTCAACAATAGTTAACCGAAGTTAGCCATATGAACACTTTTATATCAACCTTGTTCATCTTAGTCACAACTAGTTCAAATGACTCAAATGCAACTAGTTGTGAAGTTGTTCAATTGTTTATTTCCTCATAGAAGTACACAAGACACAATTTAAGCAAAATCGATTTTGATTCACATGAATCAATTCATGAACATTATAGCCATGGTTTGAAAAAGATTGCATTCCTTAATATATAAATGTATTAGTTCATGAAAAAATCGATTTTAGAACTTAAACCACTCAAGTATGCAAACAGGTACGCATACCTAAGTGGCCGAACATAATTTAGGTTCGCCAGAATGCGAACGGGTATGCATACCTCCAAACTCAGTTGAATTCCCGGACTTGAACTTTACGCAGGTACGCATATGGGTATGCATACTAAGTACCCGGACTTTCAACTAACCAACCAGTACGCATACGGGTATTCATATGGTTCCCGGACTTCGAATAACTTGCAAAATTTAGCATACAAGTACGCATACTGTGTCATATTCAATTAATGGTTAATTATTCTAAACTCCATCTTAATCATTGAAACATTCTTTGAAGACGGGAATAGCTATCTCACACAAACTATTAGCTTCAAAGCAATTTTCAAGTGATCAATAGGAAACGTTCCGAGTCTACATCAAATGACTATCTCACACAAATCATGGAAGATGTTACCAGGCGATTTTCACAGGATCATATTATGACTTTCGTCAAGAACAAAGATGAACTTGGTTAAAGCGAAAGCTTACCAACACATATTTTGAGAAATATGTAAGCGAGTTAAATTCAGCTCGAAATATCAAATGTGTATATTATAAAGTCTATACAGCTACACGACTTTTGTCTCAATAGGAGATAGGATAAAAATAGACTTCTGAGTGATAGATGAGTTCAAGTCTCCACATACCTTTTGTTGATGAAGTTCCACAAGCTCCCCTCAGTAGTTCTTCGCCTTCAATCGATGAACGACATTAAGTCTAATGCTCAACTAAACATTTTATCCTAGTCCGAGACATAGCTATAAGAAGACTAGAAATCAAGACTTATAGTTTTGGAAACTAAACTTGACTACAAGCTTGAGATAGCAACGCTTGCGATGTCGACCGAGCAGTGCGCTAACAATCTCCCCCTTTGTTAATTTTAGTGACAGAACTATCAATACATATGGATTACAAAATAAATAAACTTTGTAGTTTCTCATCCAAATGATTGATTTCCTTGGTTCTTCAACATTACTCGAAATCTTCGTCACTTCCAACTACTCCAGTGATTCTAAACATGTTCAACTCATCATCATAGTTGTTAAAGATCCGTATCCATAACAATAAGAAAACATTTGTTCTCAGTTATTGTTATACAATGTCATAGTATTATTACACAACATCAAAGTCCAATTTTATAACAACTTTGATAATAATACGGTGATATGTATCACCCCTCCTTAGTCACTACTTCATCTCACAATGAAAACCAATCCCCCTTACCTGATGATCCGTAAACCATATGTATTTGTAGTGTGAACTACACATTAATTCTCCCCCTTTTTGTCAACATAAATTGGCAAAGGTACGAAAACTAGTGGGATCATAATCATAGAGATACTTCATGACTAAAATAGAACATATCAACTTTTTTTCGATGATTTCACATAGTCGAAACTTAGTGTATTCATCAAGGAATTTATAAAGATTCAAGAAAACTCCTACAATATTCCACAACCGCACTCCCCACAAAGATTTGGCAATTAAGCACAAGTTTAGTTAAGAACTCTCCCCCATAAAATGTCATTCCCGAAAGAACAACAAGAGCGACCTTACCTTTGCAAGAAAAGAAGGATTTCTTTGGACATTAACAAATCACATAAAACATGAATTTGTATCCAAAATGCTCAATTAAATTAACCATAAGAGAACCCATGAATATTTTAATCGGAAATGCTCAACATAAGAGAACTTACGGAGCCATACAATACTTTCACGTAGAAGTGGATCAACGAAAGATCAATACTGCGGAATATTCAAAGACTCATTCCATTTTTCATTAATATTTGCATAATGACATATACTTAATCATTGCAATCAAAATTTCATCCTATCTTTTATCAATATTTGCATAATGACATAATAGGCTTAACTTTTGACATATATGGGACAATCATAGTTCACGGACGTAAACACATATATCCCATAACTATTTTTGCAATATATAAAACCAATAAAGATTAATACTACAAAATCATCTTCCAAATAAACTTTAGAGTTTAAATAAATAAATCTAAAACATTGCAAGATGAAAATTGTTGACAGTAGCAATGTGAAATCACAATATAAGCTATTCCAAGCCCTAGTTATCCTTCTTAAAACACAAGAATAAATTCTCATAAGAAGTTTCCTAGACATTAAGACCTCTGAAAAATTCTTTATCATCCTCGAACTCCTTGTCGTCAACAGCCATTGGAACATAAGGTTCATGAAGAAAGGAGTCAATTCCAACAAACCTTCTTGACTGATGTCGAACCAGGGACTTTTGAATCTCATGATTCCTTAAAAGAATAGCCTTTATTTCATGAATCTCCTTCCTAGTTTCCTTCAACTCTTCAAGAACACCAGAAAACTTCTGAAGATTAGAGGGGATAGCCCTTGGTATCTTCATATTCTTCCTTTTTTATCTTTAAAGTTGTAGAGGAAGGAGACTTATCTTTTTCCTTCATGATTGATGGCTTAACAATCATATTAACATACTTTCCATCAGCAGACATATTGCTTGGATCCCATTGTAAATATGGGATTGCGAGGAACACAAAACACACTCTACAAGCTGTCTTGTGATAAAAAGAGTTTTTCCAGGGAAGGAAAAAGGGAATGCTATGTTACAGAACCTATATATAGAGAAGGATTCACGTACGACCAGTTCATAACCTTAAAGAAGGTAGAATTGTGGATTTTAACCCCGTTTTAGTGAAAAGGGAAATTCTTTTCAATACCAATATATGATATGAAAAGATCAACAGAATTCAAAAAAAAAAAGCAACAAAAAGAAAAAAAAACTTTCTTTTTCTAAAGCCTAAACAGTGCAAAACTCTTGTCTCTTTGAAGTCAGGCACATGAGACAAGATGCACTTTCAACACAATTAATCTATGTTGGGGTGAACAATAATCTGCCACCATACACTTCTTTTACGGAATTCTTAACACCCTTTTTCACAGAATGTTTAGACCTTGTTCTTTTCCGGAGAGGTCTAATTAGTTCTTTAGAAATTAACTTTTTCGGAGAAGAATTGATCTTACTTACCTCAGATAAATTAGACTTCTGAACAAGTTTGAGCTTGGTTGCTAATCGATTTGATCTCCTTCGAAGTTTATTGACATATCTTACTTTATGTTTGTACTTGTAACACATAGAGAGTTCATGACCCGTAAAAGTACAATAAGAACATGTCAATGTGGAGGACGGTTCAGACATCATGGCTGAGCAAACTGCTAAACAAAAGGAGGTACCTGAAACATGTGAATAGAATTTTCAGTAGACATGGAAAAATCCATTTTATCCTCCATAATGGTTGACGAAGTTTTTCCAGGAAGAATATCAAGATCGATGTACGTTTTGCTACAATTATCAAAATCAATATTTTCACTAAGGAGTGCAACACTTGGATTTTCTTCATCTGAATCATAGTGATTAGACATCTCATCAAGAGTTGCAGCAAGACCTTTGTTCCCAGTGTATTTTCTACGATTTGGACACTCATTAACAAAATGACCAAAACCTTTACACTTGAAGCACTGTGGCATATCCTCATCATCAATGTCGATGGTGTCTCTGTTTTTAGGAGGGGCACAGTCGTGAGGTTTGACTGATGACCTGGGTTTATCTCTGATGAACCATTTACTTCATTTCAACAGAAGATCTCTAAACTGTCTAGTGATCAGTGAAACTGAGTTGTCAAGATCTTCATCTGATGAATCAGTCTCAATAGGATCAACTTCAGATTTGCCAACACTTTTACTTTTATCAAGTAATTTAGTATTCTTTTGTGCTTTGAAATCAATATCCTTCCCAGATTTGGATGTATGCTCATGATCAAAGATCTTTAACTTCCCAATAAGAGTATTTCTGGATAAGATATCAAGGTTATTTCCTTCAATGATGGCATGCTTCTTAGAATCGTATCTAGCTGGAAGCGATCTGAGAATTTTCATCACAATGTCCTTTTCCGAAATAGTCTTACCAACGCAAAAGATGCATTAACAATTTCAGACACTTTGTGATTAAACTCATCAAATGAATCTTCATCATCCATACGAAGGTTTTCCCAATCAGAACATATTTTGAAGCCTAGCTTCTTTATCAGATAAGATATCCCAGGCTTCTTTAGACATAGTGCACATACGTAGTCACATGGTGCTGAAAATCTGGGGTAATAACATGTATGATGGCATTTAGGTCGTCAGAATTTTACTTCGCAACAAGGATCTCGTCAGGCACATACTCACCAATATATTTTGAACAATTACATCGCCTCCTGTAACAACTGGAGGATCATAGCCATTACCAACACAACCCCATGTTTCAAAATCACGAGCTTGTAGAAAAGCACACATAGCAATTTTCCACCATGAGTAATTTGAGACATCGAAGACTGGTGGTACGTAGATAGCACTTCTGTCCATAAAGTGAGATTGCTACGAACACAGATTTATGAGGTCTTAAACATGTTTGCCTGCTCTGATACCAATTGAAAAACCAGGGGTCTAACAACGACACCCAATATTTCATTTAGGCAATCTGTATGGACTAACTCCAATATATTTCCAAGAGAATCAACTAGACAGTCAGACTCAATCAAGGAAAATACATCCAAGAGTTATATCTCAATTTCTCAAATCAATATGCAATCGAACAAATAGAAAACTGTGAACCGGATTAATATGAGAAATAACTTGGATTGTACCAAAGACAAATATCCAAGTTTCTATCAATTTATATCAACAACCAAAGGTTGGATATATAAAGCGAAACAAGATATTTTGGAATCACAAACGATGAGACGAAGATGTTTGTGACTACTTTTTATCTTACCTATCGGAGATTAAATCTCGAGAAAATCTTAGAGAAGATAATACTCAACACGATAGAAAAAAGTAAGATCAGAACACGCAACTACAGAGAAATTAGTTGAGTCTGTCTTCAAAATCCCAATGAACGCTTCACGTCGTTAACCTATAATGGTTTTAGGAAAAACCTAGGTTAAAGGAGAATCGACTCTAGTTGCAACTAGTATCACACAAGAGGTGTGGAGATTAGGTTTCCCAGTTGCTAGAGTTCTCCCTTATATAGTCTTCAAATCAGTGTTTGAAATCAATGTGACCTAAAGCATCCAATATTCACCGTTAGATGAAAACCTGATTAGAGTCATGATAATATCTTTCAACTGTAAGATCGAACTTAGCTTGTTATACACAAATGAAATGTGACTTCATTTAGGTATGAGTAACCATACCCAAACGTGTGCACATAGTTGTCTCAACAATAGTCAACCGAAGTTATCCATATGAACACTTTCATATAAACCTTGTTCATCTTAATCACAACTGGTTCAAATGACTCAAATGAAACTATTTATGGAGTTGTTCAATTGTTTATATTTCTCATAGAAGTATATAAGACACATGAAGTATATTTCTCATAGAAGTAGATTTTGATTCACATGAATCAATTCATTAACATTACAGCCACGTTTTGCAAAATATTGCACTCCTTAATATATAAATGTAAAACCGATTTTAGAACTTAACCCACTCAAGTATGCAAGCGGGTACACATACCTAAGTGGCCGGACATAGTTTGGGTTCGCTAGTATGTGAACGGGTACGCATACCTTCAAACTCAGTTGAATTCCCAGACTTGAACTTTACGCCGGTACGCATACGTGTATGCATACCAAGTTCCTGGACTTTCAACTAACCAACTACGCACATGGGTATGCATACTATGGTTCCAGGACTTTGAATAACTTGCAACAGTTAGCATACAAGTACTCATACTATGTTATATCCAATCAATGGTTAATCGTTCTAAACTCTATCTTAATCATTGAAAGGTTCTTGGATGACGGGAATATCTGTCTCACACAAACTATTAGCTTCAAAGCTTTCAAGTGATCAATAGATCAATACAAAACATTCCGAGTCTGCATCAAATGACTGTCTCATACAAATCATGTAAGATGTTACCAGTCGATTTTCACATGATCATATTTTGACTTTCGTCAAGAATAAAGATGAACTTGGTTAAACCGAAAGCTTACCAACACATATTTCGATAAATATGTAAGCGAGTTAAACTCAGCTCGAAATATCAAATGTGTATACTATAAAGTCTATACATCTATACGACTTTTGTCTCAATAGGAGATAGGATAGAAATAGACTTCTGAGTGATAGATGAGTTCAAGTCTCCACATACTTTTGTTGATGAAGTTCCACAAGATCCTCTTAGTAGTTCTTCGTCTTCAATCGATGAACGCCGTGAAGTTTAATACTCAACTACACGTTCTATCCTAGTCCGAGACATAGCTATAGATAGACTAGAAATCAAGACTTACAGTTTTGGAAACTAAACTTGACAACAAGCTTGAGATATCAATGCTTGCGAGTTCGATCGAGCAGTGATCTAAAAAAGGCATTCGATTAGACTTGAATAACCGAATCATCCAATTTGATAAGTCTAACTAAGTTCGGAATTAACTTAGTTTCTCTTGTTCGACATTCGATTAGACTTGTACAATTATTTTGTTAACCGGAAGCAATTCAAACAAACATAGACTTATAGCACCGCAATTGCACCGAATTTCTTTAAGCAAAAACACTTGATATCCAATAATAAGTCAAATAAATTGACACAGTTTATCTTAACCGGAAATAATTGAATCATACACACACACATCCATACAAAATAATGGAAAGTACCAATTGTACCGAAATTTAGTTAAGAAAAAACAAAATATATGCAACATAAATATGCTTTTGTTACACAAGAAAACGATTAACTAGCAAATTCGTTACCTGAGATTCCGCAACCTCTTCTCCCTAGAAAGATATGAAAAAGCGGGGGTCTAACAACCACACCCAATATTTTTTTTCACAATATGAATAGACAAAATCCAATATAATTTCAAGAGAATCAACTAGACAGTCAGACTCAATCTAGAGAAAAGTATATCAAAGAGTTTTATATCTCAATCTGCAATCAGCAAATAGGAATTTGCGAGCCCTATTTAATATACGAGAAATAACTTGAACGGTACCAAAGACCAATGTTCAAGGATCAATCAATTTCAATCAACAACCAAAGGTTGTATTTCCCAATTGATCGATTCAGCGCACAACCTGTGATATTTCAATTATATAACAGAAAATAATGCGGAAAAGAAATAACACAAATACCAGATGTTTTGTTAACGAGAGAAGTAAAATCTAAATAACAAATCATCAACAAATCTTAAAACAAGTAGATATGGTTAATATTTCTTCAGAAAAACAAGTGAAAGATCAAATTGATCTTGAAAACTTCTTTACCCCTATTATATAAGAACCTAAAAACTGCATATATACTCTAATCCTGAATTGTCGGGATTCAGAAAAAAATCTAGGGTTTTGTAAATCCTTCAATAGATATCAATACGAATATTGGAGAGAAACATCAATGGAAATCTAACCACAGTTGATGATGAAATCATGAGAAAATAGTTAGAGCTATCAGAATTGGTTCCGGAGTTTTTCTCTGGGGTTGTTTTTTCAGGGAGATGAGAAAAAGATGGAAAGGAAAGAAAAAACGGTGTAAAATAAAGGGTGGAGTTCCAAATCTCATGGGGTGGGGTGTCGATTTCAATTCCATCATACTAGGGAATAGAAGTTGAAAGGAAAACAAAAGCATCCCTAAAAATTCGATGCCAAACACTGTAAAAACGAACTACCTCCTCCAACTACCTCCCCTAATTCCACCCCATTCTCAAATCCGCTGGTGCCAAACGCACTCTAAGGTAACATATTAACATGTTTGTGGTCATAAAAATGCTGGTGAGATGCTGGATATAAAGTATTAAAAGTTAGTGATAGGAAAACAATAGTGGGCAAAATATTTGAATCAATAAATAATTGAAACTAAAAGAAATTGTTATTAGGAGTGAGCAAACACACTCAAATTCACAGATTTTATCCAAACTAATTTTCATTTTGGCGTGTGGATACTTAATTCGTTTCTCAGCGGATTGGACGCGGGTGAATTTTTGAAACAGGTCGTTTTCACGGGTCGAACAGGGGTGGAACATCACCATCCCTTAAGCACCCGATCCTAAAGATAATGTTGGTATTATAAATATTTTAAGTTCAATGATATTCCAAAGGTATCAACTCTGGATTGATCAGAGGCCTTCATATCAATAAATAAATAAATATTATAATTTTCGTTGTTGGAGAAACATTGTGTTACTCTTGTCAAGTTAATTACTTATATTGCAGTAATCTAAGTTTTAAAACTAAATTATATTACTCATGTTTAATATTTGTCTATATCCGTTTATAGTTTTTTTAGATCCGCAAATTCACCCGCGTCCAATTCATTCACCAAACTACACCAAACTAATAATGAATTGGACGTTGATGAAAAATTCAAATCCGCCATTCGGATGGATTGTACACGAGTGATACCAAAACCCATCCGCTAAGCACCCATATTTTTCACAAAAGAAGAGATAGGAGAACCGACTCCGCATACAAAGAACATATTTCAACACGAAGCCCACCCAAGCCTTTTCTTCTCTTTCACTTTCTTGTCTCTGTGATAAGAGAAACCAAAACCCTAACGCCGTTTGCTCAGATCGGCTCCCATGAGGAGCAGATCTGAGCAAACCTTCTCAAATCTTTCTTCCCTTCCTCCTTCTCTGTCGATTAATCTTTTATTTCCTGTTTTTAGGTTTAAAATTTCAAAAAGAGGGTCTGTTGGTTTTCTGCTGTTTTGATTCATGGAAATGTTAAATCCTCTTTGCTTATATGGGAGATTTCTGATGTCACTAAGATCCATCACAATTCATCTACAAACCCAATTTTTTCGACAGTAGTTTTCTCTTACTCTTCAACAATCACAAGATCTATAGCAGCAACAATATCTTTTCTACTCTTGAAAATGGCAGAAGCAACAACAACAATCAGTACAACAGTAGCAACAATCACATAAGAGGCAACAACAATCACAGAAACAGCAACATCAATCACAGATTCAACTCCAAGATCAAGCAAGACGAAATCTCTAACGAGCAAACCTGGTTGGGATTCTTTTCAGTTACTTTGTTACTTAAAAATGGGTCATGGTATGATCCTTCCTTTCTTGAGTTTTGCAGGTGTGTTAGTAGTTTTGAAAGTAATCAGTTCTTTCAGATCTATGTCTTATGACTACCTATCTAGGAAAGGTTTGCTATGTGTGGAAGAAATTAGTTCTTTCGATAAAAACCTTGAGAGATGAATGGGTCAAGGATTGTTATTTGATTTGGGGAATAAGCCACCCCAAACAATGCCATCTAACATTAACAAGAAGAGGACCCATCTGTTTGTATTGTTAGGTGATTTCATTTGCTGTAACTCTAGAATTGTTAGTCTGTTCAGTTTTCTAGTTTTCTCATGTTTCTTTATTACCTCTGTGAAAGTTTGTTACTCACTTGAATTAGCCATTTTTGATGAGAATTATCTCTGTAATGATCGGTGTACCGGTGTTGTTGAAGTTGTAATCTCTCGGTAAAGTGTTTTACTTAACTTTTTCTTATAAAAAAAAACACCAAGCCCACCCTTTCTGTAAGAACCTCTCGTATTTGGACGTGGCGAGGGTCCTTTACTGTGCCATGTAAACGAATGCTCCTTTATTTGACCAGGCGGGGTTTGTCGTACTAATAATACTAATACCTGAATATCATTGACCATGAAGCCGTCATAATGATTAGATGTAAGAGCAAGTCTAATGGTTTTAGCGTAAGCACAGAGAAAATTTCGGTATGCATTTTAGTTTTACACGATAGCAGATTAAGTAGGTTACTTTTGTTGCGGCGGGTAAGACTGAAGACTCATGTAATGGTGAAGAAACGAGTGTTCAGGATTAGCTCTACCAAGATTGGTCCCATATAAAATAAGCCGACCTTTAGGCATTAAGAATTCATTAAGAACTAATGAATTGTGGAAATAATGTGACTGCCGACTATCTTTCAAGATGAAATCCTTGTGGCCAAGGTGGTATCGAGTTTGGGTCCGAAGTAGACTATCCCAAGGGTATTATGTGGTTTGGGCCTGAAGTGGGCTAGTTAGCTAGCCAATCCATTCAGTAAGTAGCATTTTTTTTTTTGATCGAAAAGGGCAAATTTTATAGAAGATCTTCAATCACAAAAGCTGTGAAAAGAAGAATAGAAAGGGATCGATGAATCACTGAATCCCAGTTACAAATAAGAGTAGAAAGTGAAAACCCAGAAAAAATATCCGAGTTTAAAGTCCAAGAAAATAACAAACATTCAACTGCTATGATCAGTTGATTAGAATTTCTACCAAGATTGTTATATAATCTGTTGCGTTCTTTCCAAATCGTCCACCAAATTGCAAATGACAATAAGCTCCAAATTTTCTTTCATCTGAAATAGGATTTCTTAACTCCCCAACCCATAAATTAGTCTTCACATCATCGGCAAGAGTCAAGTTAATAACAAAACTTCCAAGAAAATAATACGTTGCATTTTCGGAAACGTACATATAATCCCAGTTTTGATGAATGTTAAATGATGATGACTCGCACTGTATATGAGAACACAGTATCCATGTGATGTAACCTCAATTAATTCCTGCACAGGTGGACGTTCGGTGTGTTATGATCATCAGGACATCTTTGGGTCCATGAAACGAAAGATATTAAAGAGTGTCTGAAGTCTGAACATATTAAAAAAATAAAATAGTTGATCTTTTCCCAGTATTATTGATTCCCAATAATATTCACATTGGATTATTTCTGGATGATTATATTATTGACTTAAGCAGTTTAGTTAATCGCAATAGATTATGCTTTTCTAAAAAATATACTAATTGGTTCCTCCCCATCATTAACCAAAGCAAAACGTCTAACTCCATCAGCACCTCTGTAAACCCCAACATCCTTGCACATGACTTTGCAAACGTTACAAACAGTAGGACAGAAGACAAGCTTATAGTTATACTTATTAACGTCGTTATCTTTAACAATCTTAAACCAATTATCAATTGTCTGACGACCTGGATTGCCTGCAACTCCGTTCGTCTCAATAAACCATCTACTCACGGATTCATCAAAAGCTGCCAACTTCCAAACCTTAGAATATTGTGGACAGATCGAAGCAGCACCAGAGTATTTGATATTGAGATCCGTTTCAGTGAGGATTACTTTTGCCTTTGGATCCACAGATGTGAGCATTAATGGAAGTCCATTTGAGACTTCACGCTGTGACTGAACTACTTGACGCGGGCATTCGGTACCATTTAGGTATAGACCTAATACTAGTCCACCGCCAACATTAATAGGTAGTATATAGTAATTGACCCCCTTTTGAAGTGGTTCGCCGGCTATGTCGCGTACAGCTTCCGGTGCAGCTGAAATCGCAGAAAGTTGGACGGAAATGGCTAAGGAAATGAAAGCAAAAGCTAGAAGAGGAGAAATATTAGTAGTTCTCATTGTGAGCAGGAACTGTATGATGATAGAAAGTTTAGTTTGTTGAGGTGAAGATTGAAATGAGATTTTGGTTTCTATTTATAGCATTTAGAATCTACCTTGGGAGATCAAAGTTCTACGACTAGATGTTGATGGGGTGGCGGCAGGGGAAAGATCGTGAACACAAAAGTCAGTTAAGGGAACGGCAAGTTATCTCCGACGGGATGTTTAGAGAAGGGATGACTTTATCTTCATAGTTTATGTACTCTACCCGAAATACCCCTGGTATTTAGTATCATTTTACCTTGATGATAAAAATATAATAAATACCTAAAACCAAACTTCAATCTTTTTTCCATCAGTCAAAGTGACATGCGGAGTGTTTCCTTTAATAACCTTTTGGAGACATTCTTTTGCAGCAGCTCCACCAAAGTCTTGTCTATCTTAAAATTTGACCAGCGAAGTGGATTAATGGTCAAAGGTCAATATAAAACGCAATGAAGATAAAATTAGCCCACATCAGGAAATGAACTGCGTGCTGGACCGTTATAAACCACAATGTGGTATGCAGTGGTGGACCGAGTGGTTATCCATTTATGTCACTGCCGACTTCCAATGTAGAATCAGCTGGAACCAGGTGGTGCATAGCTAAGCGAAAGTCTTTTTCTAGGATGTGCTGCAACCAAAAGCTGAAAAAGTTCAAATGAGGCTTAGGAACATTGGGCTTGGCCGCTTGGTGGACAACTGCCCACTCTTTTGGGACTACTCAAAAATGGAGGGGGCATGTTCTTCAATTTTTTGTGTGGATATTAGAAGTAATAATGAGTCACTCCTTATTTAAGTTTTTTTCCAATACCAAATTTTTCCTTCATAATTAAATTAGTTAATGTAATGATTAATTAGTGTTAATGTAATGATTAATTAGTGAGGTTAGTGTAATGATTAATTAGTTGAGTGTTTTTAAAAGAATAATTTTTGAGAAGAAGGTTTTTTTTTTTTTTTAAGATGGTTGATTTCGAAATGAGGGTTTTGGGTACTTAGGTATACTTCAAATTTAGTTAATGTTGCTTGAATTGGCAAAAACTTTCGAAAAATGAAAAATTTATAATCTGATTTCGACCATGGAAATAAAGTTCGGCTACGACATCTGAAGAACAGGTAGGCGAACTCATCTGCAAGTGTAGTTCGACTAATGGTTCTGAAGACACAGGTAGCCGAACTCAGCTTTAATGGAGTTTTTGCTTTCAGAGAAAAGTTCGGCTAGGAAAAAAAGTTGCGACGTAACAAAACTAAAAGTTCGGCTGCGAAAAAAAAGATTCGACGTAACCGAAATAAAAGTTCGGCTAGGAAAAAAAGTTGCGACGTAACCGAACTAAGTTCGTCTGGGAAATTCTTTTTGCGAAGTAACCGAACTTTCCTTTGAGAAAAAACTCCATTAAAGCTGAGTTCGGCTAGTTCGACAAACTGTTTCACATAATTCCTAACCGAACTTCTCTCTGCAACTTCCATTTTCAACTCATTTTGATGATTACTACTCATTTTTTCCGAGTAATGAGTTTGTGGAATTTTTTTTGAATCGAGACGATGAAGCGGAAAGAAGAGAAGAAAATAAACCCTCTAATAGTAACGGATTTTTGAAAAATTAAAAGTAATGGATTTGTTATAATTTTGATTTTGATTTTGTTTTGTTAATGATTTAGATTAGATTATATATATATATGTGTATATTTATTAGATTGGTTTTGATTTTTTAATTAGGTTAAGGGTAGGTTAGTCATTTCCACACTTTAGGACACCTCTTAGATGGACACTGTCATACATGATTTGTGCCATTTTTTTGCAAAACCCAAACGACAATGAATCTAAATCTAATATTTTGATGATACATTCCTCTTATAAGACTCTACATTCTTACCAAAAATGAACACAATCAGAGATACCAAACCTCACCATTTACCGGTCTTAATTTCAACCGTTAACTTTTAACGACTGATATTCAAAAGGGTAGATGGTGGTTTTATACGTCTCCAATTGTGCTCATTTTTTGTGGGAATGTAAAATATTATAAGAGGAATATATCATCTAAATGTAAGATTGAAATTCATTGTCGTTTAAGTTTTGCGGAGAAAATGACGTAAATCATGTATGATAGTATCCATCTAAGAGTGTCCATGGATCATCCCCCTCCATTTTTGAGTAGTCCCCCAAAAAATTTAAAAACCCAACAAATCTCCGTTCTAGCATTATTTTATTTTTTTCCTTTAATCCGGCTCGTCTGAAATCACACGACTACTTTATATCGAACCCAATATGTTTATTTTAATCTGACTCAACTGATTCAACAGAAAACAAATAAATGAGTGGAGTCCGGGGAATCTTATTCCCTTACTCAAATATATCAAAATCAGCGGTTAGATCTGACTCCCTGCCATGCATGTTATCTATTCTTTTATCCTGTCATATTCTCTTATCCCTGCCATGTGTGTTATCATGGATAATTTACTGCCATCGTGTTAAGGGATGTTTCTATCCTTTGTAATCTATATATACCCACCATATTAATGAGAACAGTATATAAAAATAGTTCACTTGGATAAAGTTTAACTGTGAGTGAACCTTAAATTTGAGTTCCTTAAGTTTGAGTATTCCAACAAACGAATGCAACATCCAAATGGTACGGATACTGAATTTTTTCTACCATTCCTAATCTTATTAATGGTGTTCAAAGTGACATGCTTTCTAATGTTATTAAGAAGATGACATCTCTTAAAACTCGAGGACCTCATGGAATGCCACCTATCTTCTAAGAAGTGGTCACATGTTATCGTGATTTCGTCCATTGAATTAATATTGGTAGCTGTGGTGTATGATAGTTGAAATTAATCTTAGCGCGCACACTATCTAGATTATATATTTCTAACATCAGGTTAATATTTGTTTTTAAAATCGCACGTAAAAAGTATGACTCTCAAGCATTTTTATTTTTACACTATTTCATAATCTGGACACTAATTTCTTTTCTAAAAATCAAACGGTTTCAGATTTGAAACTAATATTTTGGAAATACGCTGGTTTTATAAACCTACAACAAAATGAGTCGTTAAAATGAAGATTAGTAGATGGTGGAGTTTGGTATTCCGGAATGTGTCCATTTTTTATAAGCATGTAGAGCATTATAAGACGAGTTTATTCCGAAATATTAGCGTCAAATACTATACCGATTAAATTTTACTAAAATAAAGTCTCCCAAAATGTGAGATGGTGTGAATTTCAGAGTGCGAGGGGATCTTCCCTCGAAGATAAATGTATCATCATTATTTTAACATACTTACCATTTTCGTTCTTCAGTATTTTCGTCCAACTTTGGACATTTTTAAGTGGGAAGTAAGCTGTAATAAAGGAACCGTTTTATGGGCTGTAGATGGGGAAAACGATTTGCTGGTTTTTACGGAATTGAGGAGACGACCGTGCGGAGGAGATCCTTGAACCGAGCAAATGCTCAACCTCACACAGATGCACTGCAAGAAGGGGGTGCTTTAAGTTCGAGAGATCAATCTGTAGGAATTCAACCTAAACCAAGACAATGGCCGTTCCAGAGTCAATTCAGTCACAAGATTGGATGGGTCGATCTGTAGGAGGGAAGATGAGAAATGTGTTAGATCAATGGTGATCAAAGATTGTAGGTGTGTTTGGTATTCTGCATGAAGAAATAAGTTCTGATTGATTGAATTTGCTCTGCTGAGAGTAATTGCTCAGACATTGAGTTGTTAATCTCGTGTTGTCTACTTTACGAGAGATTGTCTTGTTCTTTCAATCATGATTCAGAGACTTATTTATATTGCAAGAATTGTAAACACCTTGATCCCATGAAGTGTGACAGTTGCTGGAGTTAAAGAGTGGGAAAGCGGGAAATCGTGTCAAAACCAGTTGCTCATCGTGCAGAGACTTGGTTAATTTTCCACGCACTACTTTTCTAACTCATACAACTGATTGCACGACTTCCTCACATTCTCGTCGTGTGTATGAACACACGTGTTGTAGACCGCGCAGACCAAAATCCTAGTTAATATCCCCCATGTGCCACGATTGATGTCTCGTGATTATGGAGTCAGTTGCTGACTTCATAGGACGATGAGTCCTTGTATTGCTGAGTCAAACGTGATTTGCAAATATTCTGAGACTCATGAATTGAACATGTCTGCTGAGACAAGGATATATTGTCAAATAAATGTTAATAACTTAAGGTGAGAAAATATTGCCGAATCGTTGAATATTGCTAGTTAAACCAATATCCCCTAGTCTGAGCAAATATTGCTCGTTTGATGAATTGTTGGTATCGTTGAATATTGATAGTTGAACCAATATTCCTTAGTCTTAACAAATATTGCTCGTTTAAGCAAACGTTAATTTAAGATGCTGACATCTGAGCCGAGCATAATTATTAAAGTGTTGATCACGGGGTCAAGGTAAAATTATTAGTGTTTGAATCTCCTCAGAATTATGTTTTTGCAGAGCTCTGGATTCGAAACCCTAATTTTTGATCAATTGATAATTTATTGAAAATCAACCACAGAGTGAAGTAGGGACCGGCTACACGGGATGAGGAATCGACCATGTCACGCTCATATGCTCAAGTGAGCAAAATACCAAAATCTCTTGAAGACCAGTTGGTGAAAGGATGATTAAATGTTGGTTTAATCATTTATTAAAAATAGTGCTCGTGTGAACGTTAGGTAGTAAAACCTGATTATGAAGAGATGAGGGACCGACCAAGAGGCATGAGACCATCCCTTGGTGGTCATGGGACCAACTGATGGTCGTTTGAGCAAACTCCAAGTTGTTTGAAGAGAGTTTGGACCCAATATAAGCAATTGAGCAAATTAGGTCAAAATTGTTAAAACATGTGGGACCGGCTATTTGCAAGCCTTGGGGCCGTCCTTGGTCAGTCAAGGAGACATGACCGTGTCACCATAATGTCCGCACTTCAATCCTGAGAGTTTCGATATTTTCTAATGCGCGTTTGAGCAACATTTTGAGAAAATATGAAGAATTCAGGGTTTTGTTGAAACTGAGGAATCTTCGTGAGATGATGAAAATAACTAATAAAATAAGGGATTGCAAGGTGTGGGACCGGCTACGGCTAGGTCATGGCCGGACAACTAGCAAGCTCGGTCCTGCAACACCTTTCCCAATTTTATGTATTTTCCCTGATGTGAGCAAAATACCATAAAACCAAGGAATTTCATGAAGTTAAGGAATTTCCATGAAATTAGGGAAATAATAATAACAAAATAGGGATTCATGAAGTTTGGGACTTGCTATGGCCAAGGCATGGCCGGCCGATCAAGGAGCACGGTCCCATGGTACTTTCCCTAATTTTATATTATTTTCATGACTTTAGGGAAATATCATGAAATCAAGGAGTTTGGTGAAACTAAAGATTTTCCTTGAAGTGATGGAGTTTCCATGAGATAAGGGAAACAAATAATATTAAAATAATAATACAAGGGCATGTGGGACCGACCACGGCTAGGGTATGGCCGGCCGGCCAATGAGCCCGGTCCCATGAGCTTTTCCCTAATTTTATGTAATTTTCATGAGTTGAGGGAAATATCATAAAATCAAGAAGTTTGTTGAAACCAAGGAATTTGTTGAAATCAAGGAGTTTCCATGAGATGAGGGAAACATAAAAAAAAAATAATAATAATAAAATAAGGGGCATGTGGGACCGGCTGGCTAGGGCCCGGTCCCACGAGTTTTCCTAATTTTATATTATTTTTCATGACTTGAGGGAAATTTCATGAATTCAAGGAGTTTTTTCATGAAACGAAGGATATTTGCTCAAATGAAGAGATTTTCATGAGATCAAGGAAAATAATAAAATATGATAAAATATAAAATTGGGCATGGGACTGGCCCCGGCACGACCGGCCGGCCGGAGGGCCTAGTCCCCTAGCGCCTTGATTAATATTTTATTATTTATTATTTTCTTCCTATTTTGCATAGGTTCATCGTTCCTTCGTATTTTGGAATGCTCATTCGTGCATTCAGGTGCTCGTTAATGCATTATTGCTGAGTACACTTGCACCATTTTGGTCGGGGCTTACTCGATAGCTGCTCAGATGCCCGTAGATTGAATATTTATTACTAACTCATGGAATTCTGCTAGGAAGAACCACGAATTGAAGTAACAAAATATTATAATGATGTGGAATATTTTCTAGGGATTCAATTAATGAATCTAATAATTTAGGAATAATTAATTGATAACTATATACTAGTACGATTGTATAGGAGCATTAATTATTCAGGTGATATGAGCTTGTTGAAGCGTCATATTTATATAATCAGGGAAAACATTGTTACATCCTGAAGACATTATTGCTCTATACTAGTAGGCATGCTGTCTAGGAGCTGTCCAACCTTGCGATTCTATATAAAAGTGATTACTGAAATTGCCCAGTATTCATGAAATGTTCCGTTGCCTCAGCTGAGAGACTCCACATCTACATATACTCTGAGAGACAGTATTCTCAGTCAGAGATTCTTGTGGCATGAGCTTTCATGCTTCGACGAGAGACATGAGCCTTAATACTCATCTGATTGCTGGATCAGGATCCTTACAATTATGGTTTTTACGACTTTAATCCTTGTTGAAAATCTACCATCTATATTAAGTCCCCTGCTTAGCGAGGGACAGTCATGTTCCTCAGTCAGCACTGGATGGTGATTTTCTAATTATAGACGAAGTAAGTAATTGGACATAGTCGTAAGTTAAGATGTTACCGGATTTTCGATTGCGCGAGCATATCATGGCTTGAACGAAGATCCCAGCGTCATGATAAAATATTTTCCAAAGAGTCTAAATTGATGTAGGTCCGCTTATTTGGTGATGGAACCTTGGTTGATTTATGATTCATGGGTCCGGGCCCAAGAAAAGAAATCCTTGTTTTAGGAACAGACGCTCGTTCCTTTGTTAGTTTAAGGAACAAACAAAATAGACCTCAGTCTGATGATATAAAATTTTGTCTATGAACTTTCACGAAAACCATTTTTTTTTTTAAATATGTGAGATTTCACAAAGTGAAATAAACTCTCGTTTCAAAGGTGGATGCTCGTACGAGAGAAAAGTTTTTTTTTAATAGACGTGCGTCTGTTAGTAATAAATTTTTTTTTATGAGCTTTCATGAATTTTTTTTATCTTCGAGCTTTCAGAAATCTTTGAAAATATACTCTCGCTTCAAAGACAGATGCTCGTGCGAGGGAGCAAAAATATATAAATATATTTTTCAAATTTACGTGATTTTCACGTTAAATATTTATATATTTTATAAAATCATGTTTTGATTTTGAACAACTGTTGAAAGTAGACCATTATACATGATGAAATAATGTCTGTATGTGAGTTTTCACAATTGTAGAATGGACGTCTGTCTAGTTTTGAGAAAGCAGTGGATGTTAAAATTCACGTGGGTTGTTCACGGTTTTATGAAAATCAAGTCATGATTTTGAATAATGAATTTTTCTCATCTTTGCAGGTTTGAAGGAACGAGCAAGTTTTCGAAATTGTGACGTTATAATCACTACATCTAGTGAAATTGTAAATAGGTAAGAGTTGGATTGTTACCATTTTGTTACGCGTTTGTTATTGGTATATCCATGACTCCATGTCTTTTGCCTCAGATAGTGGTGACTTCTGGTTACAACCACTCTTCTGGCCCTTCCGGGGAACGCTCCAGAAATATCAAGTCAAAGATGAAGACTTCTGCAGATGTTCATGCTGAGGTGAATCAACCTTTCAGAGACGTTGGAAAGCTGATGCATTGTATGTCTCTCGATCATCTGGGAGTCGTCCTTGGTGGAATCAACGCTTTCTTAGCCTTAGCGGATGCAGAAGAGAAGCAGGGACGAGATGAGTTATTACTGAAAAGGAAAGCTGAAGATCAAAGGCTTGCAACTTATCAACAAAATGCCGCCGACTTCAAAAAATGAGACTAGAAGCTGAATATGAAGTCTGATCTCGCGCGGAAGGCCTAGCTTCTGATTTAGATGTATATGAATGAAGAATTTCGTCATAATTCGTCATCAGAAAATTCAGAAGTTAGGTCTTCATTGAAAATGTTGTAGAATTTTCGATGTAGGATTTTCGTGATCTACCCATGTTTCTTCATCCTCAGAAAATTTCCAAGCTTTAGCACAGAATATTTTCGGCATTTGAGCACGTTTAAGGGTCCAAATTGACGAAACAGGAAACTTCTAGGAGACTTCCAGAAAATTTTCAGCTGGTATGTAGTCCAATGTTTTGGCCACATCAGTTTGCTGGTTTCTCCAATTTCTATGAATTTTGGATATGTTGTGGAGGACATCCATACGAAGAGAATGGTATATGACCCATATCTAGATTCTTCACCAATTTCTCCCAGATCTCTTCTTTGTGAATGGAAGTGTAAAATCATCTCAAGCGAGCTTGTTGTAAAACACTCATGTTGTGTCTTTAGACCATTCTCCTGTGTCTTGAACGGTTGGTGAAGGATTGTAATGTTATTTAGTCATTTGAGATCATGAATCCTTGATTGATACATGAGCATGGTGCTTGAAGTGTTGTCTTTCTTCTGTCAGTCGTAGAAACATTACTTCTGAAACCCTGGTCACGGGACCATAACTGAGGTCGCTCTCAAGAGGGGGTGATGTAATGACTGTAGTTGCATGTCCCGGTGGTATAATTCCTTTTATGATGAATGATCAGAACATGATAGTCTGGTGCCACGGGTCTTGGACTGTGAAACTAATCGCCATGATCAGTGGACAGCCAGTCCCCAGTATTTTGTTAAATCTCTCCTTTTCGTTTTCTCTTCTTCTGGCAAGACTTGGATAGATAACCCAGGTAGAAAAATTGATGTAAAGACCTAGGTGTTCGAAGTTGAAGGTACCTTGATGAATGACTTAGTGAAAAGACCTGGTGGACACCGATCGACTGTGGAAGTTATGAATCTCGTCTAAGAATTGCTGCTTGCATATTGTATGCTCTGGAAGCTGCAGAAACCTCATACGACGTCGGAATTTGATGCTTGACCCCAACTTTTGAAGATAAGATACTGAGTTATCTCATGAGACAAGAATCACTCAATTTGGAGTTGTAGAGGTCAGCCAATGAAGCGTGCACATTTGTAATTTGTAATCCCTTATAAATTTTTTCAGATTTCGTACACCTGACAGTAAAAGCCATATCTTCCAGCTCGTATATCCGATTGATGCACCCTTTTGTTATGTTGTAGAAGAGACATAGAAAAACATCTTTCGTTCAGGAAAAATTGTCCCATTCCTCACCCATTGGTACGTTTTTCTAAACCCATGGCCTGAAGTATGTTGTATCTCATTCGTAGAGGTGATGAGAACATCTTGTAGAAGACTTGGGATTGTTCCCGCCCATCGTGCAAGCTTCGGAAAGAATTTAATGTGAACATACTTCATGTCTACACACATTGATATGAATCATTAGTACTTGGAGAAGTCCACTTCGTCGAGCAATACTTCAGAGAATGATTAATTGATGAAGCCCTGTCACGTGGATGTTGTTCTTGAGACTGTTGTTGATGATATATCACGATTGAAATTTCTCCAGAAATTCTTGTTGATGCTGAGACCATGAACGGAGTTCCTCCACATATCCTTGTTGATGTCGATACTATGTTTGGAGTTGCTCCAGAGACCGAAAAAAGCTATAACCATGATTATCGATATAGCCTTTGCTCCTTCATCCAGTGATCCTTTTACATTCACGAACTAGTTGGTGAGTTGAGAATTCCTAAGATGAAGATGTTCTAGGACTTCAACCCAAATTCTCCTAAATATGACTTTACTGTAAAGTGGCTTCGTCAGGGAATCGATGTTGTTGTGGCAGATAACAGCGGCAGCCTCCATTCTGGATGTGAGGAGAAAAAGTTCCTTGGTCGTGCAAAACTTGTGATGTATAGAGGTTCCATTGATGAAGTTTCATGGAATCACATCAGATTGCAAATTACAATAAGATCAAGTCCCTAGTGTATGTTGAAGGAGTTTGTGCCATCCATGGATGAATGATATTGCATCTGCTTCAGAAGTCTTATCATGGTATACTGAAGAATTAGCGATTGTAATTTAGTTACACTTTGATTGCGCTGGTGTTGAATCAGTGTGTCATCGTCGAGATATTTGTGCTGAAGCTAGATGCACCGTTATAGGAGGTGTACTCTTTGATTGGGAGTACAATTTGAAGGCTTCTTAGATGCTTGAGCGTTGAAGCGTCATATCCCTTGAGCATGTCTTAGGTTTTATCGTTTCGGCCCTGGAGTATTTTCTGTTGATTCAATATCCCTTTCGTTGCGGTAGTGGGATTCGACACTTGTGCAGACATCAGAGCTTTCTGATTTTGTGGAACAGATGGACTTGCAGGAGAAACGCCCAAAGTGTTCTTTGCCATGTTTGGACATCATCTCAGTAATGAATGTTTCAGTGCTTGATTCGGAGAAACGTCAGATTCAACCACTTGGTAAAATACTAATACGGTGAAGCTACCATTCATAACGTCTTGCAGAGTTGCTAGAAGAATTGAGTCCCCATGCTAGGACAGCATGTGAGGAAATAAATGACATAGACATGGAATGAGACTTGCCTGAGTGCGGAACTTCTTGATGAATGTCTATGCATCTTTTGAAGGTTCTTGCTTCAACCTCGTCAAAGTTTGAAATTCCTCCAAGTACTCTGATGATGGAATGTCCGTCAAATCTTCTGGATCAGAACTTTCTTCGTTGGAGAGATGTGCAACCAAAGGCGCTTTGTCAGTAGCCATCCTCTCAGCATGGATCCACGCTCGTCTAAAGAACATGTCATATCCAGGATCTTCCTGATTATGTGAAACTTGGTTTCTATCCAGGTTGAACTTATGTTCACTTTGAGAGTGATGTAGCCACAAGTGTTTCCGAGCGTTCCTTCAAGGTCTCTGATAGAAATGGGATCACGAGTAACTTCTTGTTGAGTGATGCCTGCGGCTCTAAGGGTTTTCAGTGGAATGATGTTGATGGTGGCGTCAGCATCGATCAACATTCTTCTGAATTCATTCCCTTTGAGATGGATTGTGGTAAGCAGTCCCCAGTCATGCATCTCCTTGTCTGTGGATGAAGGTTCAAGGAGTATTTCCGGGATGGAAAATTGTCTGACACCATGTAATTCAGTGTTGAACATGTCTTTCCTTTATACCTTAGACAGATAGAGCAATTCACAGATATGCTCGATCAACGATTGAACTGCTTCTTTGACTGGTTGTTCGGAGAGTGTAAAGGTTCTGATTTGGAGAGGATTCTTGTGTACTCCTTTAGTCCCCAATTAAAGATATTGTGGATCAACCTTCTCTTTGAAAATGTGCTTCAAAATATTACAGTTACTTGTTGGATGATTGATGAATCTATGAAGGTGACAGTACCTAGGATTCTCCATTTTTCTTCAGTTGGTTCTTTCCTGACATATAAAAACTTGATTGCACCATCCTGGATCCAGACTTCTAACAATTTGATCACCTCTTCAATGGGAAAAGAGAAGTCAACTTCTGCTTGATCAACTTCCATGATGGGTTTGAGCTTGTGCATTCCGAGTTTGATTATCCTTCCTTTGTGCTTTTGAAGGAGCTGAGTAAGTATGCTTGCGTTGTGGCTCGGCTTTTCGTTTGCTCCCTTCTGCAACCACGTTTGTGGAAGGTTGGAGGCTGTACTGTTTGTTGATCAAACGTATGCTACCTCGAGTTTCTCGTGGTTCTTAAGCTTTTGTAGCTTTATCTCTCTCCAGTAAAGCAGGTGCGGTAGTTGCTGATCTCTTAGCTGCTTCATAAAGTTCTGAAAATGTTTAGAACCAGAGGTTTTTCTGTAAATCTCTGTAGACCGGGATCATTCCATTGATGCACAAGTCTACAAGTTGCTTCTCTGTGATATTTGGATCATGACAATCTAGGGCTTGAACTCTGAACCTTTTCACATAATCATTAGGATGTTCTTTGCTCCTTTGAAACATCCTTCCAATTTCAGAGAGGGTGATTTGCTCAGATGTATGATCTTCCTGAGACTTTGAGAATTCTTTCAGACGGACGACATGATTGTGTTCATGCCTAATGATTCTAAGAATCTAGAGACATGTTCTCGAGCATTTCCTGTTCCATTGTAAAGCGTGAAAGTTGGAGAAGCGTAGCCTTTCGAGAGAGGAGTTCTCTATGTGGCAGCAGAATATATGGAGGTTGGTGACGTTGGACAGATGATGTCTTGTCTTTTCCTCGATCCTCCAAAATGCGCTCCAGGTCTTCACGTGTGATGAAACTTGCAGGTTCCTTTGCTAGAGAGTCATCTGCATCCCTGCGGATTTCTTCATCATCTACAACATGGATTGGAGTGACTTCAGGATCAGCATCCGAAGATGTTTCTTTGGATTTTCCTTTCTCTTGAGTTTTCTCTGACATCTTGTCTGTAAGAGTCTTGAGATAATTGCATAATTCCTTCTCAGTGGCAGCCATGTCAACCTGATTCTTGGAAAGAGTTTCTTACACCTTCATGAGATCACCATGGTATGCGGAGTTTCTCTGACTTCTTCAGAGGACCGACGGAAGAGAGGATTGTTGATGCCACCAGTACCGTCGTTTGCAGGGGTGATAACTGGAGCACCAATATTCGAAGGAGTAGTATTGGAAGGTTGCGACGGAGGAGTAGTATTAACGGTACCACTAGAGCTTGTAATATTAGGGTTGGGTGTTGAACCCGAGTTGGTAACTGAACCAGACCTAAGATGACCATATTTGTGAGAACGTAAGATTGAAACCGAGAGATTAATCTCCCAGTGTGTTCTCCAATCTGTAGATGGTAAAAAACCATTTGCTGGTTTTTACGAAATTGAGGAGACGACCGTGCGGGGGAGACTTCTCGAACCGAGCAAATGCTCAACCTCACACAAATGCACTGCAAGAAGAGAGTGCTTTAAGTTAGAGAGATCAATCTATAATACTCCAGCCTAAACCAAGACAATGGCCATTCTAGATTCAATTCGATCACAAGAGAGGATGGGTCGATCTGTAGGAGGGAAGCTGAGAAATGTGTGAGATCAATGATGATCAAAGATTGTAGGTGTGTTGGGTATTCTGCGTGAAGAAATAAGTTCTGATTGATTGAATTTGCTCTGTTGAGAGTAATTGCTTAGACATTGAGTTGTTAATCTCGTGTTGTCTGCTTGATGAGAGATTGTCTTGTTCTTTCAATCACGATTCAGATACTTATTTATATTGCAAGAATTGTAAACACCTTGATCCCATGAAGTGTGACAGTTATTGGAGTCAAAGAGTGGGAAAGCGGGAAATCGTGTCAAAACCAGTTTCTCATCATGCGGAGACTTGGTTAATTTTCCACCCACTACTTTGCTAACTCCTCCAACTGATTGCACGACTTGCTCACATTCTTGTCGTGTGTATGAACACACGTTCCGTAGACCGCCAGACCAAAACCCTAGTTAATATCCTCCATGTGACAAGATTGATGTCTCGTGATTATGGAGTCAGTTGCTGACTTCATGGGACGATGAGTTCTTGTATTGTTGAGTCGAACGTGATTTGCAAATATTCTGAGACTCATGAATTGAACATGTCTGCTGAGATAAAGATATATTGTCAAATAAATGTTGATAACTTAAGGTGAGCAAATGTTGTTGAATCGTTGAATATTGCTAGTTGAACCAATATTCCTTAGTCTGAGCAAATATTGCTCGTTTGATGAATTGTTGGTATCGTTGAATATTGATAGTTGAACCAATATTCCTTAGTCTGAGCAAATATTGCTCGTTTAAGCAAACGTTAATTTAAGATGCTGACATCTGAGCCGAGCATAATTATGAAAGTGTTGATCACGGGGTCAACATAAAATTATTAGTGTTTGAATCTGCTCAGAATTATGTTTTTGCAGAGTTCTGGATTCGAAACCCTAATTTTTGATCAATTGATGATTTATTGAAAATTAACCACAGAGTGAAGGAGGGACCAGATAGACGGGATGAGGAATCGACCATGTCACGCTCATATTATCAAGTGAGAAAAATACCAAAATCTCTTGAAGACCAGTTGGTGAAAGGATGATATAATGCTGGTTTAATCATTTATTAAAAATAGTGCTCGTGTGAACGTTAGGTAGTAAAACCTGATTATGAAGAGATGAGGGACCGACCAAGATGGCATGAGACCGGACCTTGGTGGTCATGGGACCAGATGATGGTCGTTTGAGCAAATTCCAAGTTGTTTGAAGAGAGTTTGGACCCAATATGAGCAATTGATCAAATTAGGTCAAAATTGTTAAAACATGTGGGACCGGCTATTTTCAAGCCTTTGGGACGTCCTTGGTCGGTCAAGGAGACATGCCCGTGTCACCATAATGTCCGCACTTCAATCCTGAGAGTTTCGATATTTTCTGATGCGCGTTTGAGCAACATTTTGAGAAAATATGAAGAATTCAGGGTTTTGCTGAAACTGAGGAATCTTCGTGAGATGATGAAAATAACTAATAAAATAGGGGATTGAAAGGTGTGGGACCGAATAATCTAGGGCATGGCCAGCCAATTAGCAAGTTTGGTCCCGCAACACCTTTCCCAATTTTATGTATTTTCCCTGATGTGGGCAAAATACCATAAAACCAAGGAATTTCATGAAGTTAAGGAATTTCCATGAAATTATGGAAATAATAATAACAAAATAGGGATTCATGAAGTGTGGGACCGGTTATGGCCAAGGCATGGCCGGCCGGCCGGCCAAGGAGCACGGTCCCATTGTACTTTCCCTAATTTTATATTATTTTCATGACTTTAGAGAAAATATCATGAAATCAAGGAGTTTGTTGAAACTAAGGATTTTCCTTGAAATGATGGAGTTTCCATGAGATGAGGGAGACAAATAATATTAAAATAATAATACAAGGGCGTGTGGGACCGGCCACGGCTGGGGTACGGCCGGCCAATGAGCCCGGTCCTGTAAGCTTTTCCCTAATTTTATATAATTCTCATGAGTTGAGGGAAATATCATAAAATCAAGGAGTTTGTTGAAACCAAGGAATTTGTTGAAATCAAGGAGTTTCCATGAGATGAGGGAAACATAAAAAAATAAATAATAATAAAATAAGGGACGTGTGGGACCGGCTAGGACATGACCGGTCGGCTACGGCCCGGTCCCACAAGTTTCCTTAATTTTATATTATTTTTCATGACTTGAGGGAAATTTCATGAATTCAAGGAGTTTTTTCATGAAACAAAGGATATTTGCTCAAATGAAGAGATTTTCATGAGATCAAGGAAAATAATAAAATATGATAAAATATAAAATTGGGCGTGGGACTGGCCAAGGCATGGCCGACTGGCCAGTGGGCCCAGTCCCCTAGCGCCTTGATTAATATTTTATTATTTATTATTTTCTTCCTATTTTGCATAGGTTCATCGTTCCTTCGTATTTTGGAATGCTCGTTCGTGCATTCAGGTGCTCGTTAGTGCATTATTGGTGAGTACACTTGCACCATTTTGTTCGGGGCTTACTCGATAGCTGCTCAGATGCCCGTACATTGAATATTTTTTACTAACCCATGGAATTCTCCTGGGAAGAACCACGAATTGAAGTAATGAAATACTATAAATGATGTGGAATATTTTCCAGGGACTCAGTTAATGAATCTAATAATTTAGGAATAATTAATTGATAAATCTATACTAGTACGATTGTCTAGGAGCATTAATTATTCAGGTGATATGAGCTTGTTGAAGCTTCATATTTATATAATCAGGGAAAACATTGTTACATCCTGAAGACATTTTTGCTCTATACTAGCAGACATGCTGTTAGGAACTGTCCAACCTTGCGATTTTATATAAAAGTGATTACTGAAATTTCTCAGTAATCATGAAATGTGCCGTTGCCTCAGCTGAGAGACTACACATCTACATATAATCTGAGAGACAGTATTCTCAGTCAGAGATTCTTGTGGCATGAGCTTTCATGCTTCGACGAGAGACATGAGCCTCAATACTCAACTGATTGCTGGATCAGGAGCCTTACAATTATGGTTTTGCGATTTTAACCCTTGTTGAAAATCCACCATTTTATTTTGGGCAAGTTATTTGAAGTAGTATGAGGACACCCATTATCCATATATTTATTTTAATACCAAAACTACCCTCTTGATTATTTTTATGTAATGATTAGTATAATTAATCATTGATTAAGGTTAAATTAATAGATGATTTTTTTATTAAAAGAAGTAGAATTATTGAGTGATTAAAGTAGTAGAAGAAGAAGAAGATGAAGATTTTTTTTTTTTTTGAGATCGGTGAATATGGAGAAAAAACATCAATTTGGTATTGAGGTATGCTTTTAACTTAGTTAATGTTGCTATAAATGGCCTAAAATATCTTCAAAATGAATATCGTAAGAAAAAATTTCAAATAGATCAACATAGTTCGGTTATATTATATGAAGAACATGTAACCCAACTTTCTGCAAATGTAGTTCGGTTAATAAATCCAAAATACACAGGTAGCCGAACTCGCTTTTATTGGAGGTTTTGATGAGTTCGATTAACAGGTTCCGTGACAGGTAAGCGAACTTTTATTCCAGGTATACAGACTAATGTTCAGTTCCCAACATTAATTTTCGACTGAACCGAACTCAATATTAGAGTGAAGTTCGGTTAGAAAGCTTTTTTGTTTGCGAACTAACCGAACTCAACATATTAATTTTCAGAGAAGGGTTCGGTTAGCAATTTTTTTTTGGCGAACCAACCAAACTCAACATATTAATTTCAGAGAAGGGTTCGGTTCGGTTAGCAATTTTTTTTTTGCGAACCAGCCGAACTCAACATTTGTTGTTCGAATACAAGTGTTCGGTTAAAGGAAAAAAAATTCCAATTAACCTAACCAACCGAACACAATATATTGGTTTTCAATGAGGAGTTCGGTTAAAACTATTTTTTGCGGAGTTCGGTTATGAAAAATTAAATTCGTGATAACCGAAGTGTTCTTCGTGATAACCGAACATGTCACTTTAACTTCTATTTAAACCATGTTTTGATGATTTCTACTCAATTTTCCCAATTAAAAAACGAATTAAAAAGATTGATGGGTTTTTCAATCGAACGAGGAACGTCAAGGAAAGAGAGAAAAAGAACATAATAATTTTTTTTTCAAAACTAATTTTTTTTTGATTCCCCTCCTGTTTTTTGTTTTTGATTTTGGTTAATTGATTCATTTAGATTAGATTATATGATTAGATTTATATAGTTATTATTAGGTTAGTTTTAATTTAAATTAAAGTAAAGGGTAAATGTGTATTTATCTAACTTTAGGACACCTCTTATAAGTATAGGGAGGTTGCCCTAATAAGACTATGGTCTCTCAAAAAAACCATGGTCCCTAAAAAATGGTTCTCAGTTAAACCAGGTTGTAATTTCGCTCCAGCTGGTTGGCGCATAGAGAGAGTGTGATGGTCTTTTGAGACTGGTGTTCGTCTGTAAAACGTTCAAATTGTCGTATTCCAAGGATGTTAAATGATTTTCATGAATCAAATTGTACTGTTACTACCATTTTTCTAGTAAACAATCAAATGGACAAGATCATTGGACTTTGATTCAAGTTATAAAACAACAAATAAGATATAGAAATCAGAATAACAGTAAGTGCAAGAGAAATTAAATGAACATCAACACAAAGGGATTAACGTGGTTCGGCAAGTTTACATCCACGGGGGTAAAGGAACAATTTATTATTTATCTCATCTTTTACATGTGTGTGAGACTGGAAATTCATTCATGAAGATATGGAAGAGATATCTTCATATCTCTTTGGTGAGGGATATCTTCATTCTTGAATATATGAAAGAGATATCTTCATATATCTTTGGCAAGGGATATCTACATGAATGAAGATATGATGTTCAGGGTGTTATAGAAGAAAGAGAGAGGAAGTGGTCTTGAAAAGTGTCGGTGGGAAGAAAGGAAAAGAAAAGTCTTCTTTGCCCGAACCTAATTGCTCCCTTTTTGTGGACAAAATATCTTCCGGCAGATTACGCTTCTATCCTTAGCTTAGGATTGAAGCTGTGTTGGGCTGATATAGTGTGCGCTGCTGTATAGTTGCATCCCTCTTCAGCTCACGATCTCACTCCACGTGTCAAGGTATTTTTTGGTGTATACAATTTTCCCTTTTTCTTTAGGGTTGTTGGTGAACGATCCTTGAGCAAAATCCCTTTCGCCTTGCTCTTCTATGCCTTAGTCAGTTCTTTATTCGTCTGGTTTTTGTGCTTTTGGTGGAGAAATTTCGGTAAAGAATAAACTACGTCGAAGTATTAATACTTTCCCCTATTCTTTACCAGAATTCTGAAACGTTCCAGCACAAGAAAAATGTATCTTACCCTTTCTTTCTGACGCGTGATTTCTGGTACTTAGCTTGCCCCATGCATGCTTCGAGTTAAATGTACTTCGCAGCACCATGATGTAATTTTGTATTGGTAAGTAAAGTGTTCGTTTCTCGGACTTTCAGATTTAAAAATAAAAAACAATAAAAATAAAAAAAATATATACACAAGGTTTGTCACAATGTCGAGAGATTACTGAGACTCAGGATTCCACCAAACCTCATATCATGTGGTTCAATAATCAATTCTTAGACAATTATAACTCTTGTTTATTGACTCTAATTCTTTGCAAGGGTAGATTTTAAAAAGATTTACTGTAAATCACTAGCATGATGCATCAAAAGCACTTAGACCAAGCATAAATCATCATACGACTTCACAACTAATTAAGAAAAATCATAAAACGATTAAATTAATGCAAAAAGTCATAAAAAGAATTAAATATAATTACCACACGCATGAAATACGGCTTTCTCCGTCATCCTAGTGTTGGGGTTTAGCTCCTCATATTAATCACTTGCTCAAAATACATGTTTGTTGCTCAAAAGTTGATTAAAAGAGTGAAAGGTGTAAAGCAGCTGATTTGCAACATCGTAAAAGTGTGACAGATCTCTGGTACAAAGAGGAACAATGATTAACTGTTGTATATAAACGTTACTGCTCTTCTGTTGTTGAACAACGATACTGTTCTGCGACTGTTTTTCGTGCGTCAATGTTCTTCGTGTTCTTGAGCTGTGCAGCAGCAGCAGAAACAGAGTTTGATAAAACTCTGATTTCTTCTTCTCTGGCCCTCCTCAGGTCCCCAAACTTCAGACACCCATTCTATATGACCCAAACAATCTATTTATATCAAAAATACCGATTAAGTCTCTCCCAAATCTTCCAAAATCTCTTCCCCTCTCTTCACGGCAAAGTTGCGACAGTTTCTTGTTTTAGAATTTCTACACGTTTCCGAGCTTTCCTTTTTATTCTAAACTCTTCCTTAGATAGATACAAATCTTTGGGAAGGTTCATAGCACTTTAATCTCTCTAAAATTCCCTAAAACAGGTCACACACGTGACTTTCCATATATTTCTGTTGTGATAAAAATTCGTCGATTGAGCCCAGTCTAATCGATTTCAACACCCATATCAGATTCCTAGACCCATAAGGAGTATATCCTATGAAAATCAGAGGTTTAATCGACCTCAAACTCCTCCAAATCACGATTGCCAAAACTCCCAGAGATATTTTTATTGGAAATGGGTGCTGAGGACAAATCTGGGTGCTGTGGTCAAATTTGGGTTACACATAACCTTGGGTGCTCCTTAGCCAATTCAGGGGTCCGTTTAGCAACTGTCCTCCGGGGTGCCTCTAGCAACTTTTCGAGCCAATTTCGCCGCAAAAGCTTATTTCTCCAAAAACACCTATAAAGACATAAAATAACCAAATAAGCACAAAATCGAGCACTAACAATATATACAATTGGGATCAAAATAGACACATAAATGCGTCTATCACACCACTTTAGCAGCAACAACATTCAGCATCGCTGTTGTGTACAACAACAGCGACAGGTACATATCTTGGGCGTGTCACTGCGGCAACAACGTCATAACAACAATGGAATATTGTGAAGATGTTCCCGTCTTTGGCATTGAGTGGGCGAAGATAGGGACCGAAGGCTCTTCAACCTTCAATCTCTGTTGTTCCTGACGCTTCGTGATTGAACCAAAGAGCATGCTCTCGTCATTGTTGTGGAGTGCAGATGGGAATTTGTATCTCTCTGTGGATCCTTGAGTTGAGTGTGCCTCCTTGCGAAAAATGTAAAATGTTTTAAGTAATAAGCATTATTGAATCAACGTAAAATGTTTTAAGCATGCTCTCGTCATTTAGTGATTGTATGGTTGCTCTTGCCCCTGCAGTGTGGGGATTTATAAATCCATTGCCGCAGAGATAAGATGAGTGTTTGAACCTGTCACCCCGTTGGCTAATTCCGGGCCAGGAAATTTCCGAACGGTAGGGGTTGTTAAATCTCCCGGAGACTTGATGTAAAACTGATTGTTTTGCAAACACCCGTTCCGCAGAGTTGTCTAAGGCATGTCATGTTGGGTATCTCTTTCTTATGGAAGCCTCCCCCGGTCATACACTCATAGACGCTTACGGGGAAGTCCAGAGAGATTGCGTGCAAGCGCTTTACCAGTATGATTATGAAAACGCATTGTAAAAATGTAAGGAGTATAGTATTTGCAAACTCTCAATTGTTTGTGATGTATGCCCTCTTTTGGTTTCCCAAGATGGTAGCCAAAGCTTGTGAAAGCAAAAGTAACTACCCCTGTAGAGTCTTCGCGAGTACGTAGAATGAACATTGGTTACTATTGAAGAACGCTCCTCAGCAAGCTTGTAGTGTGCTGCTTTAAATTTCCTCTGTTATGGTTATGATTTAGCTATGTACCTACACAAACAGAAACAAGAAGGTTTTGAAGGATTTTTTGTTGTTTCCTACTGCATTGCCAGCTTCATGCCACTAGCTTCCCCTTGTATACTGAACTGAACTTCGTCTTTTTTGGCTTCATTTGGACTTAGGTTGCAACAGCTAGTTAGCAGCATCAATGTCTTGCTAATGTTACTTGTTCTGGTTGTTGGTTAAACTTAAACATAGAAGTCACTAACAAGCTGGTTAGGACAAGATTAGGAAATTGACGTAATCCTAAGGGAATTAGAAGTCATCTAGTTCTAAGAAAAGGAAATACATGTAATAAGGTAATAGGACTTGGAAAAGGAATTCATAGTTCTATATATATATGATCACCAAAGTTGTGGTTTGATCATACGAGCAAGATTAGAGCTTGTGTTTAGTTTTGAGAGATTTTCTAAACATCAATAAAGAGAGTTGTCTTTATATAAGCTAAGTTTCATCTTGCAGTTGCCATTAATTGGTATCAGAGCTTGTTTCTGAGCCATGGAAAACGAAACCACCATTGTGGGTGCAAAACAGTTCACGCCACCATCAATACAAGTTCCAATCCTCAACGCCACAAACTACACAGTATGGTCCATGAGAATGAAGGTACTGATGAAAATCTACAAAGTTTGGGAAACAATTGATCCTGGTACATTGGACCCAGACAAAAACAATGTTGCCATTGGATTACTCTTTCAATCAATACCAGAATGTCTTGTTCTACAAGTTGGTGAACAGGAAACTTCAAAGAAAATTTGGGATGCAATAAAGGCACGTAATCTCGGAGCTGATCGAGTTAAAGAAGCCCGTCTGCAAACCTTAATGTCTGAATTTGAAAGAGTGAAGATGAAAGACACTGATACTATTGATAACTTTGCAGGAAAGCTATCAGAGATAGCCTCAAAAGCTGCGTCACTTGGACAATCTATTGATGAATATAAAATGGTAAAGAAGTTTCTCAATAGTTTACCAAGATCCAAGTATATTCATATCATAGCTTCTCTCGAACAAGTCTTAGATTTAAAGAAGACTAGCTATGAAGATATAATTGGAAGATTGAAAGCATATGAAGAGAGAATCCTTGATGAAGAAAACAATGGAGAAACTCAAGGAAAACTCTTGTACACAAACTCTTACCAACAAAACTCTGCGACAAGAGAAAGAGGTCGTGGAAGAGGTGGTAGAGGAAACAGAGGCCGAGGAAGGGGAGGAAGGTTTAACTCACAAGATATAACAACAAGTCAGAACGATCAAAACCAAGGGAAAGAAATGAAGGATAGATCAAACATTATTTGTTACAGATGTGATAAACCAGGACACTTCTCCTCTGTATGCCCTGACAGAATACAAAAGATGGAAGAAGCAAACAAGAATGAAACAAGGGAAGCAGATACAGCTCTTTTCATGCACAAAGTTGTATTCTTAAACGAAGGGAAACTAATACCAAAGAACTACGAATCAAAGGATGGAGAAGAAGGAATCTGGTATTTAGATAATGGAGCCAGCAATCAATTGACTGGTAAGAGATACTACTTTTCTGAACTCAATGAGAAAATCAAAGGACAAGTGAAGTTTGGGGATGGATCTTCTGTAGAAATTGAAGGGAAAGGATCAATTCTATTTCAGAGCAAGACCGGAGAACAGAAGCTTGTCACAAACATCTACTTCATCCCAAACTTATAAAGCAACATTCTAAGTTTAGGACAAGCTACAGAAGTTGGATGTGATGTTAGAATGCGACAAGATTATCTAACAGTTCATGACCCAAGTGGAAGACTTTTAGTTAGAGTCTCACACTCACAGAATAGACTCTACAAGATAAGTCTCATGATTGGAAGGCCATTGTATCTGAATATGAGACTGGAAGATCAGACATGGAAGTGGCACGCAAGGTTAGGACACATAAGTTTCATAACCTTAAAAACTATGTCTCAGAACAAGATGGTTCGAGGGCTACCACAACAAAACGGAGTGGTGGAGAGGAGAAACATGACTCTAATGGAGATGACAAGAAGTTCTTTAAAGGCTATGCAGGTACCTAATTATCTATGGGGAGAAGCTGTACGACACTCTACATACCTGATAAACAGGATACCTACGAAAGCTTTGAAAGACATGACTCCATATGAAAGTTTGCGAAAGAGAAAACCAAACATAGATCATTTAAGAGTGTTTGGTTGCAAGGCATACGCAAAAGTTGATTCTGCAACTCTTAAGAAACTGGATGATCGATCTCAGACTCTTGTGAATCTAGAAATTGAGCCTGAATCCAAAGCTTACAGATTATTCAATCCAACAACGAAAAGAGTGATAGTGAGTCGAGATGTGGTGTTTGATGAGACAACACATTGGAACTGGATAGAAACAACCAATGATTTGAGAAGGGATCCAGGTATGTTTCACATGATATGGGGTCAAGTAATTGATGAAGGAGAAGGACCCATAACCATCAACACTGAAGATAATCACTATGATAATCAAGAAGAAGAAGAGAATATTGAAAACACTGAGAATAACGTAGAAGAAGAAGAACAAAACCAAGAAGCTCAAGCTATCCCACCACTGCGAAAATCAACAAGACAGATACAAAAGCCACAGTATCTGGAGGATTATGTTCTTCAAGCTGCAGAAGAATGTGAGATTATGCTACTTTCTGTTAATGATGCCAAGGAATTTTCAGGAAGCAAAGGTCTCGACTAAATAGACACAAGCATGTAGAGAAGAAATTATTTCAATCAACAGAAACAAGACTTGATTTCTAGTTGATAAGCCAGGTGGGGTAAAAGTGATTGGCCTCAAGTGGATCTTCAAGGTTAAAAGAAATGCTGATGGAACTATTAAAAAATATAAGGCAAGACTTGTAGCTAAGGGATACGTTCAAGAATCAGGCATAGACTTTGATGAAGTTTTCGCACCAGTTGCTAGAATAGAGACAATTCGTCTCTTAATAGCAGAAGTTGCATCAAACTCATGGGAAATTCACCACTTAGACGTTAAGACAGCATTCTTACATGGTGAATTGCGAGAAGATGTGTATGTTGAACAACCAGAAGGTTTTGAAGTAAAAGGACAAGAGCATAAGGTTTATAAGTTATCAAAAGCTCTATATGGTCTAAGACAAGCTCCTCGAGCCTGGAATACAAAGTTAGATCAAATATTAAGAGAAATCAGATTTGTTAAGTGCTCTAAAGAAACATCAGTATACAGAAAAGAAGAAAAGAGAACGCTTCTTGTGATTGCAGTCTATGTAGATGATCTATTTTTGACTGGCAACTCCCTTAAGGTGATCAATGAGTTCAAGAGAGAAATGTCATCAAAGTTTGAGATGTTAGACCTCGGAAAACTCACTTATTACCTTGGCATAGAAGTCCATCAAGGAGTATATTGGATTCAGATTAAACAAGAAACTTATGCAAGGAGAATTCTGAAAGAAGCAGGACTTGAAACTTGTAATCCAACTAAGATACCAATGGAGTTTGGACTTAAAGTTTCAAAGGCGCAAGAAGAAGCTGAGATTGATCCAACGAGTTATAGAAGAAATGTTGGATGCCTTAGATACTTGTAACACACAAGACCAGACTTGGATTTCTCTGTGGGAGTAGCAAGTCGTTATATGCAGAGTCCACGCAAGTCTCATGGTGATGTAATAAAGCATATATTGAGATATCTAAAAGGAACAATCAACTATGGATTGAAGTATGGTCGAGGAGGATCAAAAGGAATTGTTGGGTATAGTGACAGCAGTCATAATATTGACCAAGATGATGGAAAAGGTACAACTGGTCATATATTTTATCTAGGTGAAGCACCTATTACATGGTATTCACAGAAGCAAGACACTGTAGCCCTCTCATCCTGTGAAGCTGAGTTCATGGCCGCAACAGAAGCAGCTAAACAATCAATATGGCTTCAAAAACTGTTGGGTGAAATCAAAGGAAGAGAACCTGAAAAAGTTCTCATCAAGATTGATAATAAGTCTGCAATTGCACTCACTAAAAATCCAGTGTTTCATGGGAAGACGAAACACATTCACAAAAGGTATCATTTCATACGAGAATGTATCGAGAAGGAGATCATCAGCGTTGAACACATACCAGGAACTGAGCAGAAAGCAGATATATTGACAAAGGCATTATCTCGGATCAAGTTTGAAGAAATGAGACAATTGATTGGAGTACAAGATATGTCACGGGTAAGGTTGAAGCTTAATGGGGAGAATGTTGGTTAAACTTCAACATAGAAGTCACTAACAAGCTGGTTAGGACAAGATTAGGAAATTGATGTAATCCTAAGGGAAATAGAAGTCATCTAGTTCTAATAAAAGGAAAGACATGTAATAATAATAGGACTAGGAAAAGGAATTCATAGTTCTATATATATATGATCACCAAAGTTGTGGTTTGCTCATACGAGCAAGATTAGAGCTTGTGTTTAGTTTTGAGAGATTTTCTAAACATCAATAAAGAGAGTTGTCCTTATATAAGCTAAGTTTCATCTTGCAGTTTCCATTACTGGTGACGTTGATACTATCAACACGCTCTGCATCCTTAGTTGAGTTGTTACGATCCTGATTGTTGCCATATGCCATTGCTGCTGCGTGCTTTATTGCTTCTGCATCCTTTGAACTGAATTGCTGCCTTGATAGAACGAAGGTAGTAAAACAACCCAGCTCTTACTCCTCTCTTCAGAGGTAGTGGATTTCTTACTCCTTCCTCTCTCGAATTGAGCTGCTGATGAGTACTTTGAACTGAACTGGTGCTCACTTTCTTGAATTTGAGTTCATATCCTGGTGGTCCTTAGTACAAGTTTGACGCAGCAATATGATGTGCTTCGATGGAACATGATAAACTTTTCTCGGTAGAACCTCCAAACTTCGCTGACTCTGCATTTTTCGTCATTGGCACTACTCAAGGTCTGACTTTACATTGATGTTGTTGCTGAAATATACTATGAAGCTTGAGCTGCATCTTTAGTTCTGGATTCCTTCGATTTGAATGCTTAAACTTTTGTTTGAGATGCGGCTCTCACCATTATCACTTGAGCTGTGGTATCTGCACAAAAGTAAAGAGATTGGACCATGCCCCATCGTCGTTGGCCTTACACCATCGTTGCATGACTTTGCACCGTCGTCATCATACTTGGGTCGGGCTACGCTGTTGTTATATTGCGGCTGTACTGCAACATTCGATTGGACCGAAGTTATCATTGGAATTAAGGTGGTCTGTATCGTCGTCATAGGACTTGACAACGTGGTCATCTGGTTTGAGCTTCATGTGCCGTCTCTTGTACCGGAGCTGTAGAGTTTATGCATCGTCTTTATCCCTATGTACTATACTGAAGCTGTATCCTAAGCTCTGGACTTGAGTTGCTGAGAGCGGACATCCTCATTTTTGCTTTGTGCACCATCCTCTTGGTTTATGCTCTACCGTACTTCAACATTTCCAAACATCAATCAGCAAATAGCATTACAGCAGTCACACAACTCCATGTATTGTTCAGCAGTGGTGAATCTCCGTCCCTTGATGCCACGCCATAGCGGCTACTCTTTGTCATGTACGCAACAACAACAACTTTACGATGATTGATTTCGTAGTGTAAGATAAACAATGCCATTGGCATAGTTTCTCCTTTGTTGGTGATGTCGACGTAATCTCTAACTTCGACTGCTGCTCTCGTCCGCGAAACAAGTTTCATGTATGCATATGGTTGGTCTCCTTCATTATCTAGTTTTGCTTCTCCTGTATCGGATTTGAATCATCGTCTGGGTTTGGTTCATCGTGTAGTTGCAATTTTCCTCACAACCACATTCCACTATAACTATAATCAATATTAGGTAATCATCATTAAACTCTTCATTGATTATCAAGATTTAAGTCGGTTTACAAGATGGATAAAAATATTACAACAATCTTACTTGCTCTTAGATTTACTTTCTCTCTCCTGATTTCTTATCTAACACTCACTAAAAGAACTCCCTTACAAGTAATAACCTCTCCTTTTTATATAAGATCTTATATAGTGGATGACAACTAAGAGATCCTTTATTTTCGGAATCTCTATGCGATACACTCGCTCATGTACAATCACTCGTTCTCGCACAGACCATACTTCGCACAGATTTTAAAACTTTACTCGTGACTTTGCTGACATCATCCATAACGTCATCTCAACCTTGATGTGTGCGATCTCCCTCGTTTAAGTTGTATAGTCTTTACTTCACATACTTACTAACATGTGCGATATCTCACTCCTACATTCTGCCTCTTCTCATTTTGCTTAATCTACAGGGTGAGCGATATGAGAAACTCCCACCCTATATTATCGCATATGCTTGTCTTTTCACATTTTTCTTTGCCGACAATTTTCCGGAATTCCGTCTTCCCTTGTTTACGCGTGTCTTTTTAACTATTCATTTTTTGACACGTCTTTTTAACTGTTTGTTTCAATCCATTCATTTTCTCGCATTAATGAGAAGAAATTTTGAAAGACGGGACACACTTTCCCTATATATCTTCCTTTACTTCTTCTTCATTCTTTTTATTTCTTTTACTCTTCTTCGTCTTCTCTACTACTGTTCTTTATCAAATAACCTTCATTCCCATTCTTTAATGGCTCCTGCTGGTAAAAAGATGGAGACAAAATTTACCAAATTAAAGGACGAACTTCATTCGAAAGGTTATACACTTTCTCTTCCTTCATCAACTGATTATTCCTCCAAACTTAATTTTGATTTGATCAACTCTGAGCAGTGGAGTAACCAGAGAGTCATTGTTTCACTAGGGCAACTTCAAATTCTTCCAATTCCCCTGTATAACCCTGAAATTCCTCTTTTCTATAAAATTCTTGCTGATGAGAGATTCGCACGAGGAATATTTCAACTGAGTGGTGATGCGATTAGAATAACATTAGAATATTCTCGTCGCGCAGCTGGATTAGAGTGAGGTCCAAAAAAAATTGTATCGCGATAAATTTATTGATCCCACTGAATATACTCTTGATAATTTATTCAATAATTATTATGTTGGGCTTATGAAAAGTAATTCAACCAAATGGGCCGTTCGCTTAAGAAGAAAAGACGGCATTGCTGAAGATAACAGAATCATGCGAGACGTTGACTGGAATGACAAACCCAATAACAGTGCTCGCAGATCTAATGATTCAAGTTGGCTTAATTTTCCCACTATTTTAGAAGGTCCCTACATTTCTGGTAAAGCTGATGATGGTTCTGATCTTCCGCTTCCCGATAATATTTCTTCTTATCAACCTTGGAAGTTCGCATTGTCCGAGAGTGAGACAAAGAAAGTGGTATGTAATTTTCGCTTAAGTATTCTCAATCTCGCATAATCTTTCCTCTAATTTCTTATTTTCATGTATTTTTCCTTTGCAGGCTACTAAGAAGGCCAAAATTTCACATAATGCATTACTTTCGCAGAAAAAGAAAGTAAGAAACATCCTTTTTAATTTCAACAATATTGTTGCCTCTGTTTATTGGTTATTCGCGTATGTGAAACCTTTGTGTGATAAGACTTTGGACAAGGGTAAGAATATTCTGAAGAAAACCATGTCTAAGTCTTCATCCAAAATAACTTCTTCCATGGATGATCTCTCTAAGAAGCGCAAAAGATATGATTCTTCCTCAAGTTCGGAATCCACTAATGATGACATTCTCACTCCTAAAGAAGATTCATTAATTGATTCTTATGTGAAAGAATTATCAAACCTTTTTTCTAGGGATATGCTGACTACTGTTGATCATGAAGGGTTGGATCATGCCTTTAAGATGGTCTCAAATGTATGTATCACTCCTAACTTGAAGGATCCATCTCTTCATGTATCACTTAATGCTATGGTAATATTCGTAACTTTATTTTTTAACTTTTCCTTGGTATCCCCTCCCTTTACTCATAATGCTTCTTTTACACTCTCGCAGGGAGCTCGTTTGTCTTATGCAATTTCTGTGGATTATGAAAGGAAGCTTCTCAAGATGAAAAATGAGAATGCCAAACTTAAAGATGAGAACTCAACTAATTCTAAACTGATTCGCCAGGCTCGAGAAAGAAATAATGAGCTTATTGGTATGTAATTATCATTTTCTTCATTCTTCTTCTTTTATGCGATAATTCGCACTTCTTACTTTATTATGTTCGCAGACTTGTATAACCTTTCAGATGAAGCAACTAATCTCCCATATGCTGAAATTCTCTTAGAGCATCTCAATTCTTCCCTAAATAATTATCCCACTCAAGGATTTGAGAACCTTAGCTTGGAAGAGTTAAGGTTGAAATACGCTACCCTTAGGCAAATACATAGAAATGCATTAACCTCATTCAATAGCTTTAAACATCGTCTTTATGAAAGTAGAGAAACAGTTCGAGTATTGTAAGCGAAGAAGAATAAACTTATTACTGAAAAATATGAGATCACTCTTAATGGTGCGAAAACACTAGAAAAGTTCCACGAATCCCTTATTCAAGAAAGAAATTTAATTCGATCTAAACTTCTTATAGAGAGTGAAGCTGAATTTAGTTGGGCTGCTAGAATTCTAAATGATGCTAGGAATAATTTAGGTGTAAATGTGATCCTTCAGACTGAGCATTCCGCGTTGGTCGCAGACATTGTTTCCAATTATGAAGGTCATTTGTTGTTCTTTAACGCTTGTTCATACTTCAAGAATAACATCTTACGTCGTTTTAACTTGCTTGCTTATATTTCGCAGTGAAGGAGAAGGATTATCTTGAGAGAATTAGAGATTTAGAAACTCTCTTAACTGCTAAAGAAGAAGAATCTTCTAATCACAACTTCAGGTACCAATAATTGAAGGAAAACTGGACCCGTATGGTTTCAAACAACAACAATGACGCTTATTGCGCTCGTATAGCTGCTGTTAAACGAGTCTGTCTGGAGAATAATATCCCTGTCTCGAAGAATAAGTTTCTAGAGGTTCCTGAAAATGTACCTATTCCTGATATTATAATCAGTGATGGAGAAGATGAAGATTCTGAAGAAGAAGTTAGTGACTTTGATGCTGAGCGAGAAGATGAAGGAAAGGAAGATTAATCCTTTATTTTTATTTTTTATTTTTTTACAAATTCCTTTGTTGTAAATTCTTCTTTCTTTTTGTATATCTTGAAGATATTAACTTTCATCCTTTTAATGCAAATCTTCTTTTCTTCGTGTTCATGCTGAAAACATTATTTCTCGCATGTATATAAGACTATTAAATGGGGCAATTAACATTTCCTTTGCATTCTCATTCTTGCCTCTTGTTAATTGACGCATCTTGATAGGCTAAGTATGATTTATATCATTTATCATAAACTTCTTCTTGTGCGAACATTATCGCATTAGCTTCAATAATTTTTTCTCTTTTTCTCATTTAAGATAATCATTAGTATGTATAATCTTTCTTCCGAGGTCTTATTTTGCCTTCCTATGTAAAGGTCTTATGTTGCCTTATTTCTGTGCGACGAGATCGCAGGTAGTCTTTACACTGTAGTGTATCGACCTATTGATCTCGTCTTACCTTTTTCTTGTATTATTACCTCTTCAGGTTTTATCGCATAAATATGACAAGTCTTTATACTCCTGTGAGTAAAAAGTCTCATGACATTTACGTCTTTTGACACAATTCAGCTCCCTAATGGAGGGTTCCGTCCTTATCTTCCCCTCTGATTTCCCCTTCAAGGAAGCTTACCTCTACCGGGTTAAAGTTATGGCTCTTGCCATCCGGTAATTCAACAACCAGTTGATTTCGCAGTCTCGTATACACTACCGATGAGGTTTATGGTTGCGAGACTGCACCCTAGGTAGGGTATGTTCGGACTTAGTGCATCATAGTCAGGACTTGTCAAGAGTGGCAAGGTACGCTCTAGACGCCCCAGGCACTCTTTACTCTACCGGGTACCTCAGCGCCCTGATCGAGTTTCTGCACTCCTTGAGAGAGACTTTCTCACCTTAGTCTCTCAATATAAGATTATTATCTTAGACTAAAAATTTAAGGTATCTCTCCCGGATGGGCATTTTCGTTTATTCTCACCCCAAATCTCCATAACTCAAGTTCCAGGGTCGGTGTTGCATATCTTGAGTCATGCTTTCTAGGTTTCTCCGACTATGACGTGCGATAGGTCTTACTTTTCTGCCTCTTGCATGTATGCGAACTAGGTTGGACGCCATATTCGGATTCCTAGTCTATCTGATAATAAATATCATTTCTGTTGGCTTATTTTAAGGTCTTATTTAAAGATTTAACTCTTTCTTTTTTCTTTGACGTAATACCACTATATGAAATTTGAATTTTTCATTCCTTATTTCCAATATTTGAGTTTTCACAACTCTAGTACAAAGATTTTTTATTGTTTTTGTTTCGCATAAAGAAAAGCATGTGCATTCCTCATACTACTCTTTTTATCTCTTTAAGCTTGCAAATGTTTTGCAGAATATTAGTTCTCTATGCGAGATTCTTAGTATCCTTTGTTTTTGTCTTGAAAATTGAACTTCTGCCTCTGCATGCCTCCTTCTTCTATAGAAGAAACATGTATGATTCGCTTAGCACTGTTATTCGCAGAAGATTCTGTTTCAGTATTCTACTTATTTGTTTACAATTAACTTCTCAGCTTTAATTTCTGCAAAAGTTTGTGCATTCCTCAACTTTATATGCTGCATATACCATTAACTTCTCATCTCTTTGACTCTCTGCAATACGCTGTTTCCAATTCCTTCGCTTACTTTCTCTTTCTTCGCACTTATCAATGTCGATTTCTTGACAGTTCCTACTTTCAATTGTATCTCCTCTGATTATTCCAATTCCATTAGGAAAAGGGAACATTATGCATTGATGAAATGTCGATGCCACCCCCAGTATACTGTGCAACCATGGTCAACCAATTAAAGCATTATAAGGTGATTCGACATCCACTACACAGAAAACAATGTCCCTTGATAGGTTCTGTAGGAGAATTCGCATTGTCACTTCTCCTTTTGGCTTGTTCACAGCTCCATTAAATCCATAAATTTTGTATGTTGAAGGAATTAACTCGTCATCTCTTCCGCCTATAGTTTTGTATGTGTGATATAAAAGGATATCAACAGAACTCCCAGTATCTATTAATAGTTTATTCATATCCCATGTGTTTGCTTCATCCTCTTCATCATCCTCTACTTTCGGATTTGGATTAATTCATAATCTTACCACCAATGGACATTCATGTGATTCTCCTCCGCCTGGTGTTTCTTCCGATCTGAACGTCATATCTTATTCATTTCCATCAATCCTTCCTGGTATTCCAGTCCTTTGTGTTTCTTCCCCAGTAGAACTTGTTTGCGAAGTATGAACACTCACTCTATCATAATTAATATCATTGTTCCGCTCTTGTTTGGGCTGAGGTTCGTGTTGGAGTTCATTTTCTTGAGTTTCTTCTATTCTTTCCTATTGGTGATCAAGATTTGTAATTCTTCTTCTTTCTGCGATTCTATTGCTCCTTCTAGCCGCCGTTCCTTGCTCAACAGTAGATCCTATTCTCACCATCTTTAATTTCAAAGAATTAAAAGTTTTTTCCACAATTTTCAGATATTACTTTTTCCAAGATTCAATGGATTTACTAACAAGATTTATCACCCAAAACCGTTTCTAGCGCCAAAAATGTAGTTGCAGTTTTCCTCACAACCACATTCCACTATAGTTATAATCAATATTAGGTAATCATCATTAAACTCTTCATTGATTATCAAGACTTAAGTCGGTTTACAAGATGGATACAAGTATTACAACAATCTTACTTGCTCCTAGATTTACTTTTTCTCTCCTGATTTCGTATCTAACACTCACTAAAAGAACTCCCTCACAAGTAATAACCTCTCCTTTTTATATAAGATATTACATAGTGGATGACAGCTAAGAGATCATTTATTTTCGGAATCTCTATGCGATCTCGTTCTCGCACATACCATACTTCACACAGATTTTAACACTTTACTCGTGACTTTGCTGACATCATCCATTACGTCATCTCAACCTTGCTGTGTGCGATCTCCCTCGTTTAAGTTATATAGTCTTCACTTCGCATACTTACTAACATGTGCGATATCTCACTCCTACACATCATTTCAAGGCTTCATATCATCGTTTCATATCATCGTTGGTATGATATGAGGATCGGAGCTATCGTCGTCATCGTTGGGTTACTTTCCCATAGAGTAATAGCGTTATCAAGCTTTGCATTATCGGATTGAGCTGGACCGCTATCTTCGGGTTTGAGCTCAACTGTACTTCAACTTGCTTGAATCTTCGTTATCGGGATTTGGATCTTCGGGATGGAAAGACTTTGTATCATCGGTACCTTTTGTTAATGGTTGCAAGGCTTCGCATCATCGGCATCAGACTTTGGTTGGTCTGCAACGTGAAAATGGAGGAGTAATCATCAGAATTGAGGTGCTCGGCATCAGCGGGATGGAGATGTCATCGGTACTCAGCTGCAATGTTGTCGTCTGGACTTTGCATGAGTTATCGGGATTACACGTTTAGAGGGGATGGATTTGTTATTTCCATCGGATTATGCGTCGTTGGGCTATTGCCTCATCATCGTAGGGTTCGTACTTCAGACTTTGACTCATCGCTGGTCTTTTGTGTTAGTTAGTGAAGACTAATTATTATTTCCTAAAGTTAGCCGTGGTTATTTAAGGAATGGGTTTCCTAAACCGGCTAGGATTCTTGGTGGGAAAGTTTGTAACCTATATAAATAGGTAATTAGGCCTTGTAGAATTGTATTGTGTAGAAAACGATTAAGAGATCGGTGATAGATTTCTTGTATAGCTTTTAGGGATAAAGCTAGGGTTTCGTGGTGAAAGCATATTGGTGAGGAACAAGAGACAAGGTTATCGTCTCGGGTAATTGTTGCGGTGTAACCAAGGGTTTGCTGGAATTCACACGACGTTGTAATCGTTTTTCTTCATAATGGATTTGAGTTGGTGCGGCTCAAAGTGAACGTAGACAATATATACAAGTTTTATGTATTGGTCGAACCACTATAAATCTTGTGTCTTGTGAGTTGATTTATCTTTCTCGTATTATTATAGTTGCTTGTGCTTGGTTTACTTATTATTCATCATAATATCTCAAGATCCGTTATTCCGCAGTTGTCAGTGATTCCCTAAGAAAATCCTGACAACTGGTATCAGAGCTCGGGTTAGAGCTTTAGGGTTTATCGTAGTACGATTGGAGTGGGAGTTATGGGTGATAATAACGAAAGTACGTTATCTAGGGTTAAAGTTTTTAATGGGAAGAACTTTGCGTTTTGGAAGTCTCAGATGGAAGACTACCTATATGAGAAAGACCTTGCTGATACATTGGGTGGAGTTGCGAAAAAGGGAGCACCCAAAGACGATGAATAGACAACTCTTGATCTCAAGTGTGTATCCGTGATCCGTAGATGTCTAACGGAGGAAGTCTACAATAACGTACAAGAGGAAACTAGTACGAAGAATCTTATGGATAAACTTAAAAAGTTGAATCAAAAGTCATCAGCCTCGGGAAATATTATGTTGTGTGAACAATTATTTAATCTGAAGATGCAAGAAGGAGAAGCGATTTCAGTACATCTTGGGAAATTTAAATCAAATATTTCTCAACTTTCAAAAGTTAGTATTACTTTTGATGATGAAGTTCAAGCTTTACGGTTGTTGTCGTCATTACCAAAGAGTTGGGAGACTGCAAGGAAAACCATTAGCAATTCCTCAGGGAGCGAGAAGTTGAAGCTTGATGATGTGCAACAAAGATTAATTGCTGAAGAGGAGAGAAGAATAGAACAAGGTTACGGTTCTAGTACTTCAAGCTCGGCCTTAAGTATGCAAGAAGAAGATAGAGGCAGAAGTTCAAATAGGAGCAACAATAACAAATCTAGATGGAAATCTAGAGGGAGATCTAAATCCCGGCCTAGAGGTGTTGTTGAGTGTTGGGCGTGTAAGAAAGTAGGACACTACAAGCGCGATTGTCCGGAAAACAAAGGTGATAATAATGGTGGAAACAAAGGTAATCAAGAAGAGGTCAACGTAGTTGCAGCTGCGGAACCGATGAAGGTCCTTGTGGATAACAAGAAGGTGATTACGGAAGGTTTTCTATTACTCTCTGAGGACAAGCAAGATTAGTCTTGGATTATAGACTCAGGAGCTTCTTTCCATTCGACGGGTGATAAGAGTATTATAATATCTTACAAGGAAGAATACTATGGCCAAGTATTATTAGGTGACGGTGAAGCATGCGACATCATCGGTTTGGGTGATGTGATCTTAAAAGTCAATGGTTCGACATGGAAATTGAAGGATGTACGACACGTTCCAAATTTGAAGAAGAACTTGTTGTCTGTGGGCCAAGTTTGTGATGATGACTGTGAAGTTGTGCTTACGAAACACAATTGGAAAGTGAATAAAGGAGATATGGTATTAGCTCGTGGAGTTAGAGTCGGTACTCTATACCGGACTTCAGATGGAACTACTTTAGCAGTGGCTAGTAGTGGTGAAGACACTAACTTATGGCATAGAAGATTAGGGCACATGAGTGAGAAGAACATGAAGATTTTATGTTCGGGAGAATATCCACCTAAGGTGAAGTCTGTTGATATGAGTTTTTGTGAAGACTATGTTCTTGGAAAGCAAAAACGGGTTAGTTTCAGCAGAGGCGGCAGAGCCTTGAGAAGTGAGAAACTTGATTTGGTTCATACTAATGTATGGGGACCAATTGATGTTATATATCACAACGGGTTCCAATATTATATCACCTTTATTGATGATCACTCAAGGAAGGTGTGGCTTTACTTCATGAAGAATAAGTTCGAGGTGTATGAAGTGTTTAAGAAGTGGAAAGCTTTGGTTGAAACGGAAGCGGGTCTGAAGTTGAAGTGTTTAAGGTCAAACAATGGTGGTGAGTATGAAAAAACAGAATTCTTACAGTTATGTGCTACAAATGGAATTCATTTGGAGAGAACAGTTCCAAGGACGCCACAGGAGAATGGAGTAGCAGAACGTATGAATTGGACGTTGAATGCACGTGCTAGGTGCATGAGGTTGCAATCTGGTTTTCCCGAGACCTTCTTGGCACATGCAACAAAGACGGCTTATTATCTAATCAATAGGACACCTAGTAGTCCTTTTGGACCGGCAAAAAGGTAAATCTTTCATATTTGAAAGTTTTTGGTTGTGTTGGTTATGTTCATCTTAGTCCCGGTGAAAGGTTCTCAAGCAAAGAAGTGTATATTTCTTGGTTACGAAAATGACGCTTTTGGGTATAAACTTTGGGACTACAAGGGTCACAAAGTTATTAGAAATAGAGACGTCACTTTTAATGATAATGATCTGTACAAGGACAGGAATAAAACACAAGTTGAAGATGTCGGATCAAGCAACGTCGATAAGGAGTTGTATATCGATATTGATGATGTTTCTGGAAAAAGTGTGGTACAAGAAGGGCACGGTGTTGCTGATGGCAGAGAAGTACAAGGTGAAGAGCCTTCTACTGCAGTGGGAGTTACTCCTATAGTTCCACAAGAAGTACGAAGATCATCAAGAACTCCAAAACCAAACCCAAGGTATGCTCTGAATTATCTATTACTTACGGATGTAGGTGAACCTGGAGATATTAAAGAAGCACTAGCGGCTGATGATTCAGGCAAGTGGCAACTTGCTATGGAAGATGAGATGAATTCACTTGAGGAGAATGACACTTGGGTGTTAGTAAAATTACCAAGAGGTAAGAAGGCGTTGCATAACAAGTGGGTTTATCGGATGAAGTCTGAAGAAAATGGAGATATTCGCTACAAGGAGAGGTTGGTTGTGAAAGGTTTCCAGCAAAAACCTGGTGTTGATTACAACGAGATATTTTATCCAGTTGTGAAGATGACTACTATCAGAGTAGTGTTAAGTCTACTGGCTTCAGAAGATCTATACCTTGAAAAGTTGGATATAAAGACAGCTTTCTTCATGGTGACCTTGATGAAGAAATTTACATGAAGCAGCCAGAAGGATTCATAGTAAAAGGCAAGGAAGAGATGGTGTGCAAGCTAAAGAAGAGTTTGTATGGTTTAAAACAAGCCCCGAGACAGTGGTACAAGAAGTTTGATAACTTCATGCATAGAGGTGGTTACTCACGGTGTAATGCAGATCATTGTTGTTACTTCAAAAGGTGCGGTTTTGACTACATCATATTATTACTGTATGTGGATGATATGTTGGTTGCCGGAACATCTCTACAAGAAGTTGAGAATTTGAAGAAACAATTAGCAAGTGAGTTTGCTATGAAAGATCTTGGTGAAGCAAAGCAGATTCTTGGTATGAGGATCATAAGAGACAGAGCTAAGGGTGTACTTATGCTTAGTCAGGATGAATATATTGAACGAGTGTTGAAAAAGTTCAATATGGAGAATGCTAAACTAGTTAGTTCTCCACTTGGAAGTCAAATTCGTCTTTCAAGTATGCAGTGTGCGAAGACAAATGAAGAAAAGGCGTACATGTCTAATGTACCATATTCTTCGGCGATTGAGAGTCTAATGTATGCTATGGTGTGCACGAGACCGGATATTGCACATGCAGTGGGAGTAGTGAGTAGATATGCAAGAAACCCAGGAAAACAACATTGGGAAGCTTTGAAGTGGATTCTCAGGTATTTGAGAGGTAACACAAACGTACCATTGTGTTATGGAAAAGGTGGTTCTATCTTGAGGGGTTATGTGGATGAAGACTTCGCAGGTGATGTAGATAAAAGGAGAAGTACGACTGGTTATGTTTATACTATGGGGTCAGCTGCAGTGAGTTGGAACTCATGGTTATAGAAGTTGGTAACATTGTCTACTACGGAAGCGGAGTACGTAGCAGTAACAGAAGCGAGCAAGGAGATGATTTGGTTACGAGGTTTGTTAGATGAGTTGGGAAAGGAACAACGAGATAGTGTTCTGTTTAATGACATTCAAAGCGCTATACATTTAGCCAAGAACTCAGCCTATCATGCTAGTACGAAGCATATAGATATTCGTTATCATTTCATTCGGGATCTCTTAGAAGAAGGAGAGTTGAAGCTCGAGAAGATTCTTGGTTCGAAGAATCCGGCAGATATGTTTACCAAGGGAGTTACATCAGACAAGCTAAAGCTTTGCCAGGCTTTAGTTGGTCTCTCAGAATGAGGATCTGGGAGTGGACGCACTGACATGAAGATGTTTTAGCACCGTCAAATCCAAAGTTGAAGAAAAGGAGAATTGAAGACGATAAATGAGTCTTCAAAGTGGGAGATTGTTAGTTATTGAAGACTAATTATTATTTCCTAAAGTTAGCCGTGGTTATTTAAGGAAGGGGTTTCCTAAACCGGCTAGGATTCTTGGTGGCCAAGTTTGTAACCTATATAAATAGGTAATTAGGCCTTGTAGAATTGTATTGTGTAGAAAACGATTAAGAGATCGGTGAGAGATTTCTTGTATAGCTTTTAGGTCTAACGCTAGGGTTTCGTGGTGAGAGCATATTGGTGAGGAACAAGAGACAAAGTTATCGTCTCGGGTAATTGTTGCGGTGTAACCAAGGGTTTGCTGGAATTCACACGACGTTGTAATCATTTTTATTCATAGTGGATTTGAGTTGGTGCAGCTCCAAGTGGACGTAGACAATATATACAAGTTGTATGTATTGGTCGAACCACTATAAATCTTGTGTCTTGTGAGTTGATTTATCTTTCTCGTATTCTTATAGTTGCTTGTGCTTGGTTTACTTATTATTCATCATAATATCTCAAAATCCGTTATTTCGCGGTTATCAGTGATTCCCTAAGAAAATCTTGACACTTTGTTGTGTTGTTGGTGTTTAATCGACATATTTGAACTGCTGCAAAATTAAGCAAAATTGGCTGCAATATCTCATGGTCCTTTAGAGAAGCTTTGGGATAACCTGCACGTCTAGTGGCTTGTAATGCGTCAGGAATTGGGCTCTTTTTGGTAGTGTACTGGTGTGCCACTGTCATCATTGCGCCGTGGATGCAATCTCTATCTTGGGTTGTTTTTCTCCTCCTTGAATCGTCGTCAGTCTTGTCATCACCGTCACAGGACTTGGTGTCATCGTCGTTTTAGACTTTGGATCGTTGTCGGATGATCTTGCAGTTATTAATCAGCTGTCTCTACAGCAACCTTACATCATCAGAATGAAGATTGGAGCTGCATCGTCGGACTGCGGGATCATGTCTGCATCATCGGACTTGCCATCATCATCTAGCTTTAGGTCTTCGTCTACTTTGCACCTTCGCATGCATTTCTGAATTTGAGCTGCTGCTGGTCCCCTTCGGCAAAAACTATGCCCGCTAAAGAATGGAAGTATAAGAAAAATTCCGGAGTATTCTTCTATGAGACGCATACCGGTTCTCTAGCAAGTATGAGAAAAATTCCGAAGTATTCTTCCTGTATATGTACTGGAAGCACGAAGTATGTGACGAAGTGCACTTCGCATAAGGAGTATAAAGTACAAGAAATAAAAAAATATCGATCCTTGGAGAAGTGTGGCACTTCGCATTATCAAACTATATTTCCAGTACTTTCAGAATTTTGGGATTCTTCGTGCTGTCACTCTTGCGATTAGACTGTGTCATCGTTGCTGTTGGACTTATTTGCATCATGGTAAGACTTTGTTCATCGTCTTCAGAGATTTTCTTAGTAGGGCTTTGGCTCTCCATCGTCATCAGGGGTGATCCATCGTTGTCGAGCTTTTACTTCGGGATTCTTTGATCATCGGCATCGGAATCATCTCATCGTTGCATGCATCGGAATCACTAGAATCACGAGCTTTTACATCATCGTCGCCAGACCTTGCATGATCTCCACAGTAACATCATCGAGTTATGCGTCAGGTTTGATATTCTTCGTCTTCATCGTTATCGTCGTTGGCTTCCTCCAAGCGTCGGCTTTGCAGCAACCCTGGACTGGATTGGAGCTGTCATTGGTTGGGAGAGTTGGTGTTATCATCATGTTGAAACCTGTTTTGAGGCATACTAAATGATGATGCCATCTAGGATATCTTTATAAGGGGTGTCTAAGCATACCAAAATTACTAGGTTACCCTTTCATTACATTAAATTGCTTAAATATCCTTCAATTTAATTAAGAACTTAAATTAAAATAAATTAAAATATTGAAATATGCTTAATTAAATTAAAACTCTAAATTAAAACTAATCAAAACCTAGAATCAGTCAACACATTTCTTATTCTTTCTTCTTCTTTCTTTCTTTCTTTTTCTTTTTTCATTTTCAGCAGCCGAACCCCCTCCATAAACCCCCCCATAATGTATATTAGAAGGTATTTCACAAAAACCCATCTAGATTTTGACCATTATTGCTTAGTTTGATCGATAAAATAGGGTTTCTTTGATTATCAAAAGTTGGTTTGGCCCAAAAGTTTGCATGAAAAACAGACGAACTTAGGCATTTTCTTATTTTTTTTTTGCTATGTGGAAGATCAGTTCGGCTGAAATTAGTAATTCAATTTTTAGCCGAACTAGGGTTCAACGAAGTTTGGCACATTCGACTGCTTAATGTTTTCAGCCGAACAGGTAAGCTTGGCGGAGTTTAATGCAATATAGTTCGGCAGATTTAACTTGTATAGGTTTTAAGCCGAACATCACACTATGTGTCTCAAACTTTTTTAGTTATTGGCCGAACTATGTTCTTTAAGGCCGAACTTAGTATATACTTTAGGCGAACTTTGAATTATTAGGCGAACCTTATATCGAACAAGCCGAACTGTTCTTCCCTTGAGAAGTTCGGCTCTTATATTTCAACCGAACCAAGTATTGAATTCCGAAGAAGTTTGGAAATTTTCATTCTTTTGAGCTAAAAAAGAGAGATTAGACGTCTTATACGAGTATACCTGTGTATTATTAGCAGAAGGTTCTTCATTAATGTATTCGTCCTCTGGATTTGGCTTCAAATCCACAAATCTCAGAAACCCTTTTTTTTTTCTTCACTTCTTCTTCCTCTCTCAAAAACCCACTCTTACTTAAAAATCAGATTTTTTTTTTCAATTAACTAACAACTTAACTTAGTCAATCATTAACAATCCTGATTAATCATTATTATTAAAACTAATCATAATCATTAACACTAATTGAATGAGGGTAGTTATGCAATTATCAAAAATGGTAGATAAGGGGTGATGATGTTTTTTATTTAGTGACCTTATTTTGGCATTATTCATCATGCCTCGAAAAAAATCAGTATGCCTCAAAACAGGTTTCATCATGTTGGATATGAATTTCTTTGGGTTCTTGTCATGGGATTTGAGATAGGCGTCGGGTAAACTGAGTTGGAGCGAAGACTTCGAACATCGTCCCAAAACTCTGTCATAATCGTTTGTCTTTGGTGTGCTGATGTTATTACTTTATGCTCGAACTGATGCTCCCTTCGTCAAAATAAGTTGGTCTCCCTAAGTTGAACTGCAATTTTTCTTGGGCTTGATTCCCTCGTATGAGTGGTGCCTAACGTGATCTTGTATCAAATTCGTCGTCTGGATTTTCATTGTTCTTCTTGGTATATTGGTTGGTCATCCGAACTAGTCCATCGTCACAAGGATTATCTTCATAAGCACGAGGACCAGAGCTATCATCGGATCTTTAGATCGAAGCATTATCTTCTTAGCTCCTTTGTTGGGATGCTGGTACAAAGTACAAACCATAGCCTGTTTCTTTTATCAGAACTATTCCATCGTCACAAGGCTTATGAAAGAGATATCTTCATATCTCTTTGGTTAGGGATATCTTCATTCCTGAAGATATGAAAAAAAAAATCTTCATATTTCTTTGGCAAGGGATATCTACATGAATGAAGATATGATGTTCAGGGTGTTGTAGAAGAAAGAGAAAGGAAGTGGTCTTGAAAAGTGTCGGTGGGAAGAAGGGAAAAGAAAAGTCTCCTTTGCCCGAACCTAATTGCTCCCTATTTATGGACAAAATATCTTCCGGCATATTACGCTTCTATCCTTAGCTTAGGATTGAAGCTATGTTGGGCTGATATAGTGCACGCTGCTGTATAGTTGCATCCTGCTTCAGTTCACGGTCTCACTCCATGTGTCAAGGTATTTTTTGGGTATACATATACAAAGCACACAAATTAAACTTACATAGTAAGTGAATCGCATCCATCTGAATTACGAAATTTGAACCAGACATGCTATATACACGAAAAATTGCTGCAGTTTGGCATAGATGGATCTGTAGTACTTTAAGGACGTGCTAGTAACATGTTTATGGTCATCACACTGTTTATGAGATGTAGACATATAGTCATGAAAGTTAGTGCATAATGGGAAAGCAAAAATATCAAAAGTTCTAAAAAAAGAAAAACGAATCTCATTCACTCTAAAACTTTAACAATACAATCGTTTTGTGAACCACAAACCCACACCGGACAAAAACATAACAATGTAGTACACACACGATGTTATAATCAACAAATAATTGAAAAACTATAAGAAACTGTTATCCTACACCACCACAAACTTATCCTTCACCGCAAGTTTGAGAAAAGTTTTTCTTATTAAAGAAGTAATGATGGATAGCAAAGAAGAGATACAACCAGCTTTTGTATACAGATGATGTTGGATATTTTCAAGGTTTGCCGCTACGCAGAGTTATTGGTGATCGACTTGAAAGTATAGAGACTAATAACAATGATGAACATTCTACTCCTAACATAGAAGATATTTCTGAAAGTATAGAAGATATCGAACCTAGAAGAAGAAAGAGAGCAAGGAAAGCGAAAAGCTTTGGTCCAGAATGGGTACAATATCTTGTAGAAGGTAGTAAGAATGAAATTCTTAGTATGACTAGATATGTAATGCATGTTGATGATGACCCTAAAACTTAAGCTGAGGCAATGAGTTCCAGAGATGCTATCTGGAAAGAGTTTATCAATAATGAAAAGCATTCACTTTTGTCTAATGGTACTTGGATATATTGTGATTTACCTCCTGGCGTAAAGCCTATAGGATGTAAATGGGTATTCAAGAGAAAAATGAATGCAGACGGTTCCATTGATAAGCTCAAATCCAGACTAGTTGCTAAGGGTTATAAACAACTACATGGTGCTCCTGTTGCTCGCATCTCATCTATCCATTGTTTAATTGCACTTGCCTCTACACAGAAGTTAATTATACATCAAATGGATTTCAAAACCGCCTTTCTAAATGGTGATTTAGAAGAAGAGATATATATGGAACAACCCGAAGGTTTCATATTGCCAGTCCAAGAAAATAAGGTTTGCAAGTTGGTAACATCTCTTTATGGCTTGAAGCAAGCTCCCATGCAATGGCATGATAAGTTTGACAAAGTAACTTTGTCACATGGTTTTGTTGTAAATGATGCTGATAAATATATCTATAGTAAGTATGATAGTTCTGGATGTGTGATTCTCTGTTTGTACGTTGATGATATGCTTATTTATGGATCTGACATATCTTGTGTGGAAGAAACAAAGAAGTTTCTTAACTCTAACTTTGATATGAAGGACTTAGGGGAGGCTGATGTGATCTTGGGAATCAAAATCCTAAGAAAGGGAGATGAGTTGGTTTTAACCCAATATCATTACATTGAGAAATTTCTCAAGAAGTATGGTCATTTTGATGACAAACCAGCCCCTACTCCTTTAGAACCTACTATAAAGTTAATGAAGAACACTGGGCGTACTCATGCACCACTTGAGTATTCTAGTATTATTGGAAGTCTTATGTATGCTATGCATTGCACAAGACCGGACATATCTCATGTCGCGGGATTGTTATGTCGTTTCTCAAGTAACCCAGGAGTTGAACACTGGAAAGCAGTTTCAAGAATTTTGGCTTACTTGAAAGGAACCATTGACTATGGTTTGCATTATAACGGCTATCCCGTTGTATTAGAAGGATACAGTGATGCTACCTGGATCAATGTAGAATCCAAATCCAAGTCGACTGGTGGATGGATATTTACATTAAGAGGTGTTGTTGTGTCTTGGAGTTCCAAGAAGCAGACCTGTATTTCTGACTCAACAATGTTGTCAGAATTGATAGCGTTAACCGATGCATGTAAGGAGGCGGAATGGCTTAGAAACTTACTTGTTGAAATCCCATTTTGGAAGAAGCCATGTCCAGCGGTCTTGATTAATTGTGATAATCAAGCAACTATTTATAATGTCTCTAACAAGACTTATAATGGAAAGTCAAGACATGCAAGTCTTAGACATCAAATGGTAAGACAATTACTCAAAAGAGGAGTAGTTGCAGTAAAATATATTGAAACAAGTAAGAACTTGGCAGACCCATTTACAAAAAGTCTACCAAAGGCAGTGGTTTCAATAAAGTGTAATGAAATGGGACTAAGGTCTGTGAATGAAGTTTGATCGCCCATAGCAGAAACCCAACCTATGTTTTGGAAAGGATAAACAAGGTTCAATGTGGTACCAACAAGTTATGAAGGTGATTATGGAGCACTAATACAAAACTTCCCATTTCTAATAAGTGCTGGTTTTCTGCAAGAAAACAGGATGGATGAAAATCCTTAATAAGTCCAACTTTTATCACAAGGTGTCTCGCAGAAATACCTTCGAGACTTACCTATATGAGTATGGAAATCAGGTCGTTTCCTAAGAGAAGAAGACCGTTCTCTAAAGAAGACTCATGAATCCAGGATTTAAGCACATGGCCATTAATGTGCGAGCTACAGAACACACTATTCTCAGAAATCAATATGTGTTGAAATTCCGGTTTTATCATTAGGGATACTTGGTTCAAGACTAGTTTCACCACTGAACCTCGATAAGGCTTTGAATTTCTTACACTAAGTGAAGGTTCAAATCCAAAAGATACCTATCATTTATGTATTGGTTTCAACGATGATGCTTATTTCCCAAACTAAGCGTGAACTGCGTTGGCTTGATCCCACTCGGGTACGTAGGCAGTCACTTTAGTGATGCAGCCACTCTGATTTTTTATTTTATTTTTTTTACTCTGTGTTTTTGTGTTTTTCTCATTTTTGAAAATAGGGGGAGAATGTTGGATATTTTCAAGGTTTGCCGCAACGCAGAGTTATACTTGGATACTTTGTAAAACCTAAAAGTTTCCATTCAAAATTGAACAGACGCGTCTCTTCCCATAAGCCACCATTAATGGCTTTTGGAAGCGTCTGTTGGTGATGAAACGACACTACCAACAGGCATGAATATCACTATAAGTAGCGAAGATGTTCTCCCATTCCAATACATCAAAAACAATCTGTTTTCTTCTTCTCTAAAAAGCATCATCAGAACTTTATACAGTGTGATTCTTGGTCGGGTCAAGGAAGTACAATCCTTGAATTCGATTACGGTGTTAGGGCTTCATTGAATCCTGAAGGCATAATTCGAGAGACCGTTTGTACTCGCCAAATTTATTGGGAAAGGTCGAATTATTGTCTAAAAGAATCGAAAGAGCCTTGAAATCAGGATTACACCATTTTCTGTTTCTGTTTTCATCCTCTTGTTTAATCCAAAATTTCCAACAGATGTTGTGACTGCAAGATGAAAACAAAGTTCAGCTCGTCAAGAGCAACGACGGTAACAAAATCTAACGGTAAGGACAAAGTATAATAAACAGAACACATAACTGACATGATTGACAGTCGACTGACCTCATAAGACTCTAAAACATATAAAAGAAAGTCATCTTTATGTCTATAATAATTCTAAACGCTGGCAGGCTCTCAAAATCACACTTATTAAGATACTTAATTATGCGGTCCTCTTTCGAATCTTAACGGGGAAGCCACCTTTCATTTTTGAAGTCAAGTACGAATTAAACTCTGGCGCAAAATCATTCCCGTCCACAGCAGCTGGAACCACTCGAAATCGGCGAAAAACTTCTACTACTATCATCTTCATTTGCAAGAACGCCATCTCTTTACCCAAGCAAATCCTTGGACCTGCTTGAAATACCGGATACGCAAAAGAATCCTTGCTCACGAAGCTTAATTTTCCTGTCGCGTTATCTTTTTGTAACCATCTCTCCGGCTTAAATTCATTGCAATCCAAACCCCACAAGTTATCCATCCTACCCATGGCATAAATAGAAAATGATACTCGATCCCCCTTCTTTATAATAGTTCCGTCTGGAAAAATGTCATCACCTGCTGCTTCTTTACTATCGTACGGGACTGGAGGGTACAACCTCATGCTCTCACAAAGTGACGCATGAATGTAAACCATGTCCTTGATGTCATCATAACCAGGTTCTTCAGCTATTTGGCTTATCTCCTTAAGAATCTCCTTCTCTACTTGGGGATTGCATGAAACCAACCAGAAAAACCATGTCAAGGCCGCTGAAGACGTGTCTTGTCCTGCTAAAATGAAACTTATGACAATATCAATCACGAAATCTTCGTCTAGTTTATCGTCTTTAACAAACCTTGACAGGAGATCAGTAGTCTCTAGAGAAGATTTCTCTTTGAGTTCGTTTTTCTTTTGCCTAACAATTTTTCTTGCAGATTCCCGGATCGTTGCGGTGGCTTGTTTTAGTCTCTTTTCTGATCCTATGTTGAGAAACCGCTTAACTTTCCAATATAAATGGAAAATATGACCGATACGTTCACTCATTATTCTGGTACCGTCTTCGAACGCAACTGCAAATTCCGTTTTCTTTTCGAGCGACAGTGAAAGGTAGCTTGGATCATACCCAAAGGAAATCTTGCAAATATTATCAAAAGCAAACCTCTGGAGGATATCTTGAAGATCAAGCACGGTGTTCTTTTCAGCTGTCATCGAGAGAACAGGAACTAACCGGTCAGATATCTCGATCTTAACAACTTCTTCGATGAACTTACGAAGAGAAGTAGAGTTGAATTCATGACTTGATATTTGTCTCTGAAACTTCCAGCTATCACCATCTGCATTGAATATCCCATCTCCTAGGAAATCACTGAGGATGCCTCTAAGCTCTCCACCTTTTGGATAGTTAGAGAAGTTAGACTTGAGAATGTGCTTAACATTATCAGGATAAGCAGTGGTTACAATAACCATACCGATGTACCGAAGCACGTAGGTGTTAGTCGGACAAACATTAAGAACCTCAGCTGCCCATTGGTTATGTCTGTCTCTATTTGCAAGAAGAGCGAACACAGAACCGATTATCGGGTATGATTTCGGAAATATATCAGTCGGAGATGGTGAAGTAGACTTCTTACTGTTATAGAAGAAGATAAGGAACGTGAGGCAAGGGAGGATGATGTAAGGACTGTAAGGAAACCATGAGAGTAAAAATCCAAGGTCTACCGCCATGATACAAAAATGAGTACTAAGTTTCAGTATATGTAACTAGATAAGGGAAGAGTGTAGGTAAAAACATAAACATGTACAAGGATATATATATGCACTTGAAAAGGTCTGTACGAAGAGATAAGAGGTTTAATTCTTCTTCAATAATAGAGGGTTCGTCCTTTGACGTGTTATTGCCAAGATTTTTATTCATTTTGAGAAAGTGTTGTTATTAATTGATATAAGAACATTTAACCACGCTGATTGGCACCTAACAGTGGTGGCAATTACGAGATACATGGAGCCATGCAATGAGTAATCAACCTCTCTAATGGACGTCAAATATCAAACCGTTGAGAGCTTGACCCCCTGTGAAAGAATTGTCTTTTTACCTCAATTATCAAAGGTGTCATAGCTGTTCCCCTCTTTTGTTTGCCATTATTCAGTGATTGCTCTGACGCGATGGTCCAGCATTATGGCAAAAAGAAGTGCAGGCTAAATTTTCTTTCCTTTATGTCTCCCTTTTGTTAGAGCCCACAGTTCCACTTGCTAACCTAGTAAGTTGATGACCCCATGAAATTTTGTAATATTCTGAGCATTTTTGCTGCAACACCTATAAACTGCGCAGATAGTAAAAGGGACGTGTCGGCATTGTTGGTTAAATTTCAACATAGAAGTCACTAACAAGCTGGTTAGGACAAGATTAGGAAATTGATGTAATCCTAAGGGAATTAGAAGTCATCTACTTCTAAGAAAAGGAAAGACATGTAATAAGGTAATAGGATTAGGAAAAGGAATTCATAATTCTATATATATATGGTCACCAAAGTTGTGGTTGATCATAGGAGCAAGATTAGAGCTTGTGTTTAGTTTTGAGAGATTTTCTAAATATCAATAAAGAGAGTTGTCTTTATATAAGCTAAGTTTCATCTTGCAGTTGTCATTAATTGGTATCAGAGCTTGTTTCTAAGCCATGGAAAACGAAACCACCATTGTGGGTGCAAAACAGTTCACGCCACCATCAATACAAGTTCCAATCCTCAACGCCACAAACTACACAGTATGGGCCATGAGAATGAAGGTACTGATGAAAATCTACAAAGTTTGGGAAACAATTGATCTTGGTTCATTGGACCCAGACAAAAACAATGTTGCCATTGGATTACTCTTTCAAGCAATACCAGAATGTCTTGTTCTACAAGTTGGTGAACAGGAAACTTCAGAAAAAAATTTGGGATGCAATAAAGGCACGTAATCTCGGAGATGATCGAGTTAAAGAAGCCCTTCTGCAAACCTTAATATCTGAATTTAAAAGAGTGAAGATGAAAGACACTGATACTATTGATAGCTTTGCAGGAAAGCTATCAGAGATAGCCTCAAAAGCTGCGTCACTTGGACAATCCATTGATGAAGATAAACTGGTAAAGAAGTTTCTCAATAGTTTTCCAAGATCCAAGTATATTCATATCATAGCTTCTCTCGAACAAGTCTTAGATTTAAAGAAGACTAGCTATGAAGATATAATTGGAAGATTGAAAGCATATGAAGAGAGAATCCTTGATGAAGAAAATAATGGAGAAACTCAAGGAAAACTCTTGTACACAAACTCTTACCAACAAAACTCTGCGACAAGAGGAAGAGGTCGTGGAAGAGGTGGTAGAGTAAACAGACGCCGAGGAAGGGGAGGAAGGTTTAACTCACAAGATAGAACAACAAGTCAGAATGATCAAAACCAAGGGAACGAAAAAAAGGATAGATCAAACATTATTTGTTACATATGTGATAAACCAGGACACTTCTCCTCTGTATGCCCTGAATGAATACAAAAGATGGAAGAAGCAAACAAGAATGAAACAAGGGAAGCAGATACAGCTCTTTTCATGCACGAAGTGGTATTCTTAAACGAAGAGAAGTTAATACCAAAGAACTACGAAACAAAGAAAGGTGAAGAAGGAGTTTGGTATTTAGATAATGGAGCCATCAATCACATGACTGGTAAGAGACACTACTTTTCTGAACTCAATGAGAAAATCAAAGGACAAGTGAAGTTTGGGGATGGATCTTCTATAGAAATTGAAGGGAAAGGATCAATTCTATTTCAGAGCAAGACCGGAGAACAGAAGCTTGTCACAAACATCTACTTCATCCCAAACTTACAAAGCAACATTCTAAGTTTAGGACAAGCTACAGAAGTTGGATGTGATGTTAGAATGCGACAAGATTATCTAACAGTTCATGACCCAAGTGGAAGACTTTTAGTTAGAGTCTCACGCTCACAGAATAGACTCTACAAGATAAGTCTCATGATTGGAAGGCCATTGTGTCTGAATATGAGACTGGAAGATCAGACATGGAAGTGGCACGCAAGGTTAGGACACATAAGTTTCAGAACCTTAAAAAATATGTCTCAGAACAAGATGGTTCGAGGGCTACCACAGATAAACGATGAATCAAGGATCTGTGTATCAAATGGAATCAAACGACAACTCACAACACCATATACACCACAACAAAACGGAGTGGTGGAGAGGAGAAACAGGACTCTAATGGAGATGACAAGAAGTTCTTTAAAGGCTATGCAGGTACCTAATTATCTATGGGGAGAAGCTGTACGACACTCCACATACCTAGTAAACAGGATACCTACGAAAGCTCTGAAAGACATGACTCCATATGAAAGTTTGCGAAAGAAGAAACCAAATCTAGATCATCTAAGAGTGTTTGGTTGCAAAGCATACGCAAAAGTTGATTCTGCAACTCTTAAGAAACTGGATGATCGATCTCAGAGTCTTGTGCATCTAGGAATTTAGCCTGGATCCAAAGCTTACAGATTATTCAATCCAACAACGAAAAGAGTAATAGTGAGTCGAGATGTGGTATTCGATGAAAAAGCAAACTGCAACTGGAAAGAAACTAATGATGGACCAAGTAGGGATCCAGGAATGTTTCACATGAGATGGGGTCAAGTAATTGATGAAGGCAAAGGACCCATAATCATCAATACCAATGGAAACAATGATGTTAATCAAGAAGAAGAAGAGAATAATGAAAACATTGAGAATAACGAAGAAGTAGTAGAAGAAGAAGAAGAAGAGATCGATGAAATAACTCAACCCATTACACTGCAAAACTCAACAAGACAGATACAAAAGCCACAGTATCTGAGGGATTATGTTCTTCAAGCTGCAGAAGAATGTGAGATTATGCTACTTTCTGTTAATAATGAACCAAGGAATTTTCAGAAAGCAAAGGTCTCGACTAAATGGACACAAGCATGTAGAGAAGAAATTATTTCAATTAACAGAAACAAGACTTGGTTTCTAGTTGATAAGCCAGGTGGGGTAAAAGTGATTGGCCTCAAGTGGATCTTCAAGGTTAAAAGAAATGTTGATGGAACTATTAACAAATATAAGGCAAGACTTGTAGCTAAGGGATACGTTCAAGAATCAGGCATAGACTTTGATGAAGTTTTCGCACCAGTTGCTAGACTAGAGACAATTCTTCTCTTAATAGCAGAAGTTGCATCAAACTCATCGGAAATTCACCACTTAGACGTTAAGACAACATTCTTACATGGTGAATTGCAAGAAGATGTGTATGTTGAACAACCATAAGGTTTTGAAGTAAAAGGACAAAAACATAAGGTTTATAAGTTATCAAAAGCTCTATATGGTCTAAGACAAGCTCCTCGAGCCTGGAATACAAAGTTAGATCAAATCTTAAGAGAAATCAGATTTGTTAAGTGCTCTAAAGAAACATCAGTATACAGAAGGAAGAAAAGGGAACGCTTCTTGTGATTGCAGTCTATGTAGATGATCTGTTTTTGACTGGCAACTCCCTTAAGGTGATCAATGAGTTCAAGAGAGAAATGTCATCAAAGTTTGAGATGTCAGACCTCGGAAAACTCACTTATTACCTTGGCATAGAAGTCCATCAAGGAGTAGATGGGATTCAGATTAAACAAGAAGCTTATGCAAGGAGAATTCTGAAAGAAACATGACTTGAAACTTGTAATCCAACTAAGATACCAATGGAGTTTGGACTTAAAGTTTCCAAGGCACAAGAAGAAGCAAAGATTGATTCAACGAGTTATAGAAGAAATGTTGGATGCCTAAGATACTTATTACACACAAGACCAGATTTGGCTTTCTCTATGGGAGTAGCAAGCCGTTATATGCAGAGTCCATGCAAGTCTCATGGTGATGTAATAAAGAAGATATTGAGATATCTAATAGGAACAATCAGCTGTGGATTGAAGTATGGTCGAGGAGGATCAAAAGGAATTGTTGGGTATAGTGACAGCAGTCATAATATTGACCAAGATGATGGAAAAGGTACAACTGGTCATATATTTTATCTAGGTGAAGCACCTATTACATGGTGTTCACAGAAGCAAGACATTGTAGCCCTCTCATCCTGTGAAGCTGAGTTTATGGCAGCAACAGAAGCAGCTAAACAATCAATATGGCTTCAAGAACTTTTGGGTGAAATCAAAGGAAGAGAACCTGAAAAAGTTCTTATCAAGATTGATAATAAGTCTGCAATTGCACTCACTAAAAATCCAGTGTTTCATGGGAAGACGAAACACATTCACAAAAGGTATCATTTCATACGAGAATGTATCGAGAAGGAGATCATCAACGTTGAACACATACCAGGAACTGAGCAGAAAGCAGATATATTGACAAAGGCATTAGCTCGGATCAAGTTTGAAGAAATGAGACAACTGATTGGAGTACAAGATATGTCACGAGTAAGGTTGAAGCTTAACGGGGAGAATGTTGGTTAAACTTCAACATAGAAGTCACTAACAAGCTGGTTAGGACAAGATTAGGAAATTGATGTAATCCTAAGGGAATTAGAAGTCATCTAGTTCTAAGAAAAGGAAAGACATGTAATAAGGTAATAGGACTAGGAAAAGGAATTCATAGTTCTATATACATATGATCACCAAAGTTGTGGTTGATCATAGGAGCAAGATTAGAGCTTGTGTTTAGTTTTGAGAGATTTTCTAAACATCAATAAAGAGAGTTGTCTTTATATAAGCTAAGTTTCATCTTGCAGTTTCCATTAGGCATGTGAGTTGGAAACACATACAGGCATGAGGCACGACAATAAGTTCTCGTATGTCTTATATAAATCATTCCCCCTAAGGAGCAAGCACAACTAAGTGTAGTAAAAAGAAAACCCCGCTATGGTTGTTGATTATGCATGGACTGAAACTCAGGTTCAAACCGAATAAATTTTGAGTCTACCATCCAAAAATCCAAAATATAAAAGCTCTTGATGCACCCGAAAATTATCAGTTTGAACGCAAACAGAGTTTTAACTGTAGATAAAAATTTTCGGGTGCATACGAATTATCAGTTTGAACGGAAACGGAGTTTTCACTGTAGCGCCTACGAAAATTATCAGGTTTGCATACGAATTAAGCCATGACTAACTAATGCTGCACAACTCTAGATAGCATCCCATAATCATGGCTTATAGCTGATGGTGACATGTCCGTCATAGTAGTTGCTCTTGACTCTATTGTTGCCGGAAATGACACCACCATAGTGCTTGCTATTATTAGGTTCCATACTTTTTTATCTCCACAAGAAAGATACAGTAATTTTTTTTCTTTTGATGAAATAATACAGTAATTTAAACGTAGTAGTGTAGTGTGACATGTTTGTTTGAAGTAAATACAATATTCATTTTTACAGGACACCAGTCAGTACAATATAAGATCCAAAAAGGTTGGAATTTGAGTAGTAAGAATTACATATGAATACGTGGGGCAATCATTTACGCACAAAAACATGAGTGGATAAGAGTACTTCATAATGTACTAGAGCCATAGGAAAATTCAATCAGTGACTTTCATATTTTTTTTCTGTTTTTTTTGATATATAAATTCATTCAGTGACTTCATTTCACATCAGTGACTTGAATAGTGAAAATTAATTAGTGAATTCAATTTCTCCTTTATATCTTCATCCGGAAACCACCTTCATTTAAGAGGTTTAAAGTGACAGAAACATGTTTAAAAGCTCTCTACTGTAGTTGTAGGAAACCACAAGAAATCAATGTAGCGTTTGGTGGTTTTTTTTTTTTTTTTTTGATAGATCAAAGAGGATAGATAAAAAGGCACATAAGCCATGGACAATTCATAACTGCATCAGAAAGTAAAAATCCTTAGGGAGAGTTTATGGGACTTAAATAAGACGGGTCATTAGTACTACGTAAGGTAAGAGTACTTGCTCTATGCCAGGGTCCTTACTACTAAGAGTAACAACAACAAGGGCGACACAAAATTTAATATAGTGCCAGGGTTTGATGATGTCGGTTTCTGTGTTTGTCCAACTTCCAACTTCCAACTACTACCTTCCAAGGGGTGATTATATTTGAAACTATGCTTCTGTCCCTTGCTATTCTAGTAGTTCCTCCCAAGGTTCGAGCCGTCTACTATACCCTACAAGTTCAACTTCAAGGTGACGGATTCGATACGGCATTTGCAGATATTATACGCTTGGAATAATGTTTCTGAAGATGCGAGTGATGTGAAAGAGCTGGTAAGAAGCTTTGTACCATGCACCACAATTTTTAGATTTCATCTTTTTGATAAGAGTTTTTGTCTTATATATACTTCCCAGGCTTCGGGGAGCTATTGTTAAGCCGGAGGCTCTAACTATTTTATACTTCTGTTGATCTCAATACAGCACAGCCGCGTATGCATTTTAGCATTACAGTCGAGAATTTGATACGACTGAAGACCCATATTTTGGTGCCGATATGGATTAAAATGACTCATGATGGTTGAGGTAGTATCTAGGAAATGTATTATCTAAAAATTATTAGTGGACAGTAATTTGATGAATGTTAGATTGAGACCCTCACCGTCCATGTGATAGTACGGCCTCTCTTAATTCCTCTGGAGTCTGGACCTTGGGTGAGTTATGACCATCAAGACATATTCTGGTCCGTGGTGTTGGACCAAAATCTTTCTCTCTACTGATCAAGAACAATGCAGCTAAGCAAAACGATAAAAATACTTGAAACAAGAACAAACTGAAGCAAAGTAATTCAATTAAGATTACATACCGAAGCTTACAAAACTCATGGACTTGAAATCTATACTTATACTAAAACAAACCGCGTAAAAAGACTTCCAAATTTATCAAACTTCCTAACAAGACTTACGTACTAAGCAAGCAAATAAAAACTTCCTACACAAGCAAATCCTATGGAACATTCTAGTTTCTTCTAGAATAAAACTTCACTTTCCTGTTATGGTTCGAACACTAGAAAGAGTCTTGATTGAACTCACTTTCTAACAGCCTCCCTCAATTCAAGACTATGCAAGCTTGTCATTCCTAGCATTGTTCTCAAGTTGATGAAAGTTTCAGCCTTCAAAGCTTTTGTAAAAATATCAGCAATATGTTCTTCACTTCGACGAAAGATCATAATAATCTCCTTGTTTGTTACCAGCTCACGGATGTAATGATACTTAATATCAATATGTTTACTTCTACCATGAAAAACTGGGTTTTTTGTCAGTGCAATGGTTGAGTTATTGTCACATATAATTCTTGTAGGATCTCCCTGCTTATGACTTAAAAAGTCTAGCATTCTTCTTAACCATACTGTGTGAGTAGCACAAGAAGCAGCGAACATATACTTAGCTTCAGCTGTAGAAAGAGCAACCACTTGTTGTTTCTTGGATCACCAACTAAAGAAGCTTGATCCAATGTGAAAGCCATAGCCTGATGTACTCCTTATGTCTTCAACATCTCCAGCCCAGTCACTGTCTGTATAACCAACTAATTCAGATTCTTCAGATGATGTGTAAAACATCCCTAAATCCATGGTGCCACTGAGATAACGCAGTATGCGTTTTGCTGCTTGCAAATGAGACTGTCTAAGATCTTCCATGAAACGACTAATTATTCCAACTCCATGCACAATATCTGGCCTTGTAGCAGTGAGATACCTGAGACTGCCAACTAATCTTTTATACAAAGTTGGATCAACAAGTTCTCCTCCTTCTTCCTTTACTCATTTCAATCTTCCTTCCACTGGAGTTAGAATTGGCTTGCAATTGCTCATGCTAAAACGTTTCAAAATATCCTTTGCATATTTTTGTTGAGAAACAAAAATTCCATCATCAGTCTGTAATATTTCCATTCCAAGGAAATAAGACATCTTTCCTAAATCTGTCATTTCAAATTGCTTAATTGTTGCCTCCCTGAATTCATCAATCATTTACATATTGTTCCCTGTGAATATGAGATCATTCACATATAGACAAACAATGAGAAAATCATCTTCACATCCAAACTTCACATATAGAGTGTGTTCATATGGACATTTCTGAAATCCAGTGTCCATAAAATATTCATCAATTCTTGTGTACCATGCTCTTGGTGCTTGCTTCAAACCATAAAGGGCTTTCTTAATCTTGTACACTTGATCTTCTTTTCCTTATACAACATATCCAGTAGGTTGATCTACATAAACTTCTTCCTCAAGAATTCCATTTAAGAAAGAAGATTTCACATCAATTTGAAAGATTTTCCACTTATATTGTGATGCCAATGCAATAATCATTCTCACAGTATCATGTCTAGCTACAGGAGCAAATACTTTAAAATAATCAATACCTGGTTGTTGTTTATAACCCTTGACTACCAGTTTTGCTTTCAGTCTTTCAACTTCTCAAATAGATCTGAACTTGGTCTTAAAAACCCATTTAACTCCTTTTGCCTTCTTGCCCTCAGGAAGTATTGTGAGTTCCCATGTGTTGTTCCTTTCTACTGGATTAATCTCTTCATTCATAGCATGTATCCACCCTTGATCTTGTGAAGCTTCATCATAAGTCACAGGATCACAGTCTCCAAAAAGTGCAAAATTGATTAATTCTTCATCAATACTGTCATTATCTCTGTTAAGAACACAGTCTTGTAATCGTGCTGGTAATACACGATTTCTTGTTGGTCTTGTTATTCTTTCTTGATTTTCAGCAGCGGATGTGGTAGATTGTGTTGGTGTTGGCAACACAATTTCAGTTTCTTCTGGTGTGTCATCTTGTGTATTTTCTTCTTGAACATCAACTGAAATTGTTGTTTCTGTTGGTGATGCGGCTTTTTCATTCCAATCCGATTGACTTTTTCATCAAGAATCACATCTCTACTTACAATATTCTTATTTTTAATAGGATTAAACAATCTGTACCCTTTTGTTTGACTACTATAGCCAACAAATATGCACTTTTCACTCTTATCATCAAGTTTCTTTCTTAACTGATCTGGAACATGTGAGTATTCTATACAACCAAACACTTTCAAATGTATAATGCTTGGCTTCCTTCCTATCCATTTCTCTTCTGGAGTTTTTTCCAAAACACTCTTAGTTGGACATCTATTCAGTATATACGCTGCACAAGAAACTGCTTCTCCCCAAAATTCTTTTGGTAACCCTTTATCTCTTCTCATAGTTCTAACCATTTCCATGATATTCCTATTCTTTCTTTCTGCCACTCCATTTTGTTGTGGTGTGTATCTTGCTGTGACTTGGTGTTCAATTTCATTGTTTTCCAAGAAATTATTAACTGCAATATACTCAATGCCTCTGTCAGTTCTTAGCACTTTAATTATCTTTCCAACTTGATTTTCAACATAAGCTTTAAACTTCTTAAAGTACTCAAAAGTATCACTCTTTTGCCTCATCAAGAACACCCAACCTTTTCTACTAAAATCATCAATAAAAGTGATAAAATATCTGTTACCACCTCTAGAGATCTCTTCAATTGGTCCACATAAATCAGAGTGAACTAATCCCAATTGTTTTTCTGATCTTACAGATTTTCCAGCTGGAAAAGGGTCTTTATGCTTCTTTCCGAATATACAGTCTTCACGCTTGTCTTTAGGGAGAGTTATGTTTGGAAATCCCGAAACCATATCCTTCTTATCAGGTTGTTGTAAACTTTCAAAGTTCACATGCCCCATTCTCATATGCCATAACAAAGTATCATCATTCATGGAGGAACTATAGAATTGTTCTTTATCATAATTAATATTCAAAGGAAACAACCGATTTTTGGTTATTTGTACCTTTGCAATAAGTCGCTTTCTCCTGTCATGAATTGTGAAGATACCTCCTTCAATGTGCATTGAATATCCTCTCTCAGAAAGTTGTCCCATGCTCAACAAGTTTTGATGTAGCCCAGGAACATAAAACATATCTGTGATATAAGCTTGAGAGCCATTCTTCAGAATAATAACTATCCTTCCCTTTCCCATTACTGGCACTAAGGCATTATTGCCAAACTTCACATCTGTTCTTATTGATTCATCCAGATCAACAAAAAAATCTTTCAATCCACTCATATGGTTACTACATCCAGTATCTGGAAACCATTTACGTGCTTGTTCTTCACTTGGATGACATTCCATTACCAAAACTTCAGATTCTTCTTCTACCAAATTTACTTTGTTATCAGCAATATCTGTTTTAGAATACCTTTTACACTCAATAGAAAAGTGACCTAATTCACCACACTCCCAACACTGAATTTTTGTTCTGTCAAGAGGTTTCTTATATTTTCCTTTTTCTTGATTCTGAGATGGATTAAATTTACCTTGAGATTTAGTTGAGTTAGATTGTTGTCTGCTATTCAAATTTTTCTGACTTTGGAGTGCCTCTTCAACTGGTCGAGTAACAGATTTTTCTAGCATTCTCTGCTCATAAGCTTGTAATGATCCTAATACTTCATCAATCTTCATATCAGAAACTGTATTACATTCTTCAATGGAAGTTACTTTTGACTCAAATTTTTTAGGTAAACTACACAATATCTTTTCTATAATTGCAGTATCCTCAATTGTAGCTCCATTGGCTTTCATCTCATTAACAAGACTCAATGTTTTAGAGAAGAAATCTGCTATCAACTCAGTTGAGTCCTTCTGCAAAAGCTCATACTTTCTTCTTAGGGTTTGTAAACGAACTTTCTTCACCTTGTCAGACCCTTTATAATAACTTGTTAAAGAGTACCAAGCTCTCTTAACTTCCTTGATATAAACTACTCTATCCGTGATAGATTCATGATTCCTTGATGTAGGATGTATGTAGCTTTGGAGTTCTTTTTTCTATTCTCAGCTAGAGCAGCTGTCTTTTATGGAGTAAGAGCAGTTCCTTCAGCTGGTTCATCATATCCTGTGTTGACAACATCCCATACTTCTTGAAACATAAATATATTTTCCATCTATATTCTCCAATGCTCAAAATTCTTGCCATCAAAGACTGGTACCTTGATCGAATTCATGTTGGATGTCATCTCTTAACAACCCTAACAACCCACGATCTACTGGCTCTCGATGCCAATTGTTGGACCCAAATATTTCTCTCTACTGATCAAGAACAATGCAGCTAAGCAAAACATATAAAAAATACTTGAAATAAGAACAAACTGAAGCAAAGTAATTCAATTAAGAATACTACTGAAGCTTACAAAACTCATGGAATCAAAACCTATACTTATACTAAAATAAACCGCGTAAAAAGACTTCCAAATTTATCAAACTTCCTAACAAGACTTACGTACTAAGCAAGCAAATAAAAACGTCCTACACAAGCAAATCCTATGGAACATTCTAGTTTCTTCTAGAATAAAACTTCACTTTCCTGTTATGGTTCGAACACTAGAAAGAGTCTTGATTGAACTTACTTTCTAATACATGGACTAACGTAGAGACCTCAATGATGCACGGAAGAATAGTCGGTTCCATTCGCACCAGTCAATAGAGTGAAAGAGTGTTCCGATGGTTTCATCATGAACTATAAGTTGGCCTCAGCAAAATTGTAGCAAAGACAGATAGTAAGTGATTTAGTCGTGGTTCGTATTTTATCTTGAAATGCTTCTGTTTCTTATGGTTTGTAGGCAGGCCACAGAAATTATGTCTGGTTTGTTGCCTAGTATCTGATAACGGCTCTTGAGTGTCAACATGAATCGAACTGATGATGATATCCGAGCAGGTGTGTCACCACTGATGAAAATGGTGTCTTGGAAATTTAGAACAAAGAACAGATCATTGTTACTTTACTTTGATCCAATTTTGTTTTGGAATCAATATTATAATGTTTCGTGTATCAAAAGATTCTTGACGTATTTTCTTGTGTTTACCAACAGAGTTGGCTGCATCATGCCTTTGTACATGTCAATGCGCAGTGGTGCTTTCGGTTTGGACGGTGACAACTATGCGAGAGACGATCAACGAAGATAATTCTAACATCAACATCATCTGAATAAGTGTCGTCTTCGATTTTCAGTTGGACTACTTAAGTTTTTTTTTTTCTTAAAATGACGAATTCGACTCCCACAACATCTGACATGGTAGTTCACAAGTTTGGGTGACCCAAATGGAAGGTTTAAGCTATGATTTGAGTCATATTTGGCTTGACTCAAAAGTCTCTCATATAAAAAAACAAAAATATTTGAACCGAGATTTTGAACTAAAACAAAACCGCACTCTCACACAATAACAACAATGGGACCCCTGCTTGCTTTTGAGGTGATGGGGTCCACATATTTTGTGTCTCGGTAGTTTTTACATGGTTTAATACGGGGGTATGTATAGAATCATTCATTAAAAAAAATATAAAATAGTTGATCAAGTATCAATTCCAATTTCCAAGCAGCAGTCAGCTAGAGTTATGGGAAAACCCATTATTTTTATTTTATTGATTCTCAAGTACATTTTCATATTCAAACAAACAAAGTCAGAGACAAGTACATGATGCCAATGTATCAACTTGGATTATTTTTGGATTGATTATGCTTTTTTAAACATTACCCGGAAAGGTCTCTCCCCATCATTAATCAAAGCCAAACGTCTAACTCGATCAGCACCAATGTAAATCCCAACCTCCTTACAGATGACTTTGCAGAAGTTACAAACGCCAGGACAGTGCACAAGCTTATAAGTATTCTTAACAACACCATCTTTCTCAATCTTAAACCAATTACCTGTTGTTTGAGGACCTGGCTTGCCTGAGACTCCATCTGTAGCTATAAACCATTTACTTAGCGATTCATCAAAATCTGCCAACCTCCAAACCATGGATTGTATACATACAGAACTAGCAGAGAACTTCACATTAAGATCTGTCGAAACACGGATGATTTGTGCCTTTGGATTCACAGATGTAAATGTTAATGGAAATCCTTTTGAGATCTCACGTTTTTCTTGAACTACTTCAAGTGGACATTGAGTCCCATTCAGTTTTTTACCCAATACAAGTCCACCACCGCGACCACGAGCTACAGGTAGTATGTAGTATTTGACACCCTTTCGAAGTGCTTGGCCTTTGATGTCACGTACAGCTTCTGATGCAGCCGAAACCGCAGAAAATTGGATGCATGTGGCTAAGGAAATGAAAGCAAAATTTAGAAGAAGAGAAGCAGTAGTAGTTTTCATTGTGAGCAGTTAAAAAAAACTTACGAAAGTTAGGTTTATTGAGGTGAAGAATGATGTGAGATTTGGTATCTATCTATAGCATTTCGATTTTAGGTTCATAAGGTACTGCCTAATGACGACTGCGATTACGTTTTACTCTTTTGAGTAATATAGATTACAGATATCAAAGTCTTATCAATTTGTTTATTCTGTCATTAAAGATGTAAATAGGGGTGGCTGCTTGGGAAGAACGTGAACCAAAAAGTCAGCAAGGGGAGAACACGTTATGTCCAACTGGGGTATCTGGATAAGCGATGGCTTTGTCTTCATAGTTTGCCTAAACTACCCGAAATGCCCTTGGTAGTGACCAATTGCCAAATTTTGAACGAAAAACATTGAATCACTGTTCCATTGATGTTCTCGTTCTTTTTAATACTCATCCGATCTCTTTTACTTGATGTTCTAGGGGATTTTTTTTCTTCCAATATAGATAAGGGTTTAAGTGTTTTTTTTCTAAATTCTTAGTGATTTGTCCTTGTTTTGAAATCACACCGTACCATTAATTTTCATTATAATCACCAGATAGATAATTAATCCTACTTTTAAATCTATTCCATGAAGGATATATATTCTATCTTGGATGGAATATTTGGTTTATCCCAAGTAAATTACAACATAATTCATAATTTTCACTAAATTTAGAAACTATAAACTAGGTATTTTAAATTTTTAGAAAGCTATTAATATGGCATTGATAGATTTGAAAAAAAATTTACTCTCTCTATTGTTTTTTAATCTGCGTGAGAACTCTAGAATATCAAGTAAAATAGAACCAAGGGAGTATGTGCTTTTTAAGAAGAAATGTTAAAATTCTATTAAAAAGATTCCAACATATATACAAAGGTTAATCAATAAAAAACCAATGTCTTGCTTTCCCAATAAATTTCTTTATTTCGACATATAAAATAATGAATTTTTTTATGTCTACAGTGAATAATAAACTTCATACTTTTTGAAGTTTTTTTTTTCCCGAGTGTTCTTCTTGTGCCATAACAGAGCTAATTTATTTTGAAAACAAAATAATTTGTCGATCAGCTTGGAGTTTGGAACAAGAGACGTCATGGAGCCAGAGCAAAGTCTGTGGCTGAAAAGGTGTTGGAAAATTGGGTTAAAACTAGAGGATGAAAACCAAACATATGTACTCCTGACTTCAAGACTCTTTCAATTGTTTTAGACAATAATTTTACCTTTCCCGATTGACTTGACGAGTACAACAAGTCTCTCGAATCACGCCCTCAGAATTTAATGAAGCCCTAACATGATAATCGAATTCAAGGATTGTACTTGCTTGACCCGACCAAAAACACAATGTATAAGGTTCTGATAATGCTATTAGAGAAGAAAAAAAAAACAGATTGATTTTGGTGTGTTTCAAGAGAAATAATCACTGCTATTTACAGGGATTTCATCTCTCTTCGAGGTGTTTGTTCATCACCAAATGACACCTTAAAAAAGCATCAATGGTGGATGTTGGCAGAGATGTGTCTGTTCAACCTAAAACCAAAAATTTCTACGAGACGCTGTCTCGCACTTTGCTAAGGGGCGCTGCCCTCTAGACCCCCACGACCTGACCTAGCAGGCCGATCACAACCGAGAAGTATTACGCCCCCTGGACCCCCGGGATAGCGACAAACAAAAGTGCATCATTTTGAAAATATCAAACAAAAAGTTCTTTTAGTTAAGCAACTGTTGCTTTTGTAACTGTCTGAAGAAAGTATTTTCAAGAACTTCTACGAATCCAGTTCTATTTCAATGAGAAAGCATAACTAGTATGTAAAACTGGTCTATTTTGAGCATAGCTTCCAACGAGGGTGTCAGTTTATTGGGAAGGATATCATACCCCTCCCTGTAAGACAAACAAACAAACAAAAAAACTTTGTCAGAAGTTAGGTGCCTTACTGAGTAAACTAGTAGTTGTAGCGTTCGTGATCGGCCTCTTCAATTATGCATTAGTTGACGGGGCATATTATTATTTTGTTGATCGATCAAAGAGAAAAAATTAAAAGGCACACAAGCCGTGTGCAGGGGAATACAAATGACAAAGTGCGAAAAGCTCACAAAGAAAGCAACAAAACAGAAACAAAGCTAAAGAAGAGTTGCAAACCACAATAAAGACCACAACCTATTGACACAACTAAAAAAACCATTGCCTATTAACCTTAGTAGCCAGGAGCGGGAACGGGGACGGGAGCGGGAACGGAAACGGAAACGCGAATCGTAAAATTTTCAAAAAATAAAATTCGCAGAACGCGTTGGGAACGTAAATTACAATTTTTTAACAATCTTAGTTATATTACTAATTTTCTAATTTTGCAACCAATAAATAAGACATAAACCTTAAATATTTAGAAAATATTAATCATGTTCGAGAATATATCTCATTCATTGATTTTTTTTGCCTCTTGTGTTTGTTACGGGCACTCTGAACTCTAATTTGTGCTTGTGTTTCCTGCTCTTGTGAACTTGGAGGTGGAGGTGGAGGTGGAGGTGGAGGTGTTGGTGTAGGGGAGGATGGAGGGATAAGAGCTGGTGTTGGTGTTGTAAAGTAGTTTGCTTCATCATCAAATACAGCGTCTCGTTCCCTTGCCTCAATTACTTCAATAGCTTCTTCAATGTTGTTTTCTTCTGGATTTACATCCCAATTTCTATACAGATTCCCATAATCTGCTCTTTGCCTTGCAAGAAGACGTTGATTATAGTGAACATACACAAGCTTTTCAGCCCTATCAGCTCCCAATTTGTTTCTCTTTACACTGTGGATGTAGCTATATGTGCTCCAACATCTTTCTGCACAAGACGAGTTAACACTTTGAGACAACACTCTCATAGCTAAGTTGTAAAGCTCTGGTGCTCCTCCGCCGTATAAACCCCACCACTGTTTTGCACTCATCTTTGCTCTATCCGCTATTGCTTGTGGGCGCGCGAAACAACCTCCATTACTTACAAAATCACTAATTTGATGTCGTATAACCGCAGCTTCTTCCGGCACTAGAAACATCTTATCTATAGCAGCTAGATATCCATCTTGAACTTCTTGGTCGAAGTTAGGCTTCTTCCTACTAACGCCACCAGGAGCTGGTTTCATTAGCCATGCATTCGTGTAATACTTAGGGACAAGCAAATAAGCTAAACAGTGCAATGGGATATTTGTTTTACTCCATCTCTGGACCACAATTTGCTGAGTAATATCTCGAATCATTATATCATCTGCAAGTGTGTCTTGTAAATTTCCCAGCATCGTATCCATTTGCTCATATGCTTCTCCTATAACGGCCTTATCGGAATCTGAAAATCTAAGCATTATATATATCGGCTTCGTTATTCGCAACACCTTCTCCGCATTACTCCAAAAATTCCCATCCATGACAATTGAGGTGATTTTTGCATGTTCTTCTGCATTTGCAGGTTTCTTAAGTTCTTTCCATTCTTCTGATAATACCATGGAAATCAAAGAAGCTCTTACCTCGACAATCCGGGACAACACGACGAAATGAAATCCAAACCGTGTCTTCTTTGATTTGAGAACCTCCAAATGGGAAAACTTCTTAAATAAAGCAAGACATTGAGAATGATTCCTCACGAACTTCACAATGTCCTTGCCTTTTGTATATGTTTCTTTCACAAATGAAATGGCTGGTTCCTTGGATTTTGCTATGTCCTTCATTAATAAATTTAGGGTGTGTGCTAAACAACCCGACCAAAATATATGGGGATACTTTTGTTCTATGATTTCTCCAGCCAGTTTGCAATTTGCCGCATTGTCTGTGAGGACTTGTATAACATTCCAAGGCCCAATCTCTTCAATTGCTTTCAAGAGAATCGCAGAAATGTTCTCACCAGTTTTCTCTATTCCTGAGACGTCGTGTGCGCTTAGAAACATTGCTTTGCCGTCTGATACCGCCATAATATTTATTAATGATGTATTTTTCACATTTGACCAACCATCAGAGACAATTGAAACTCCATGAGCCTGCCAATCACTCACCAAAGGATTTAGGGCTTGCTTTACCAGCATTTGCTCCTTGTCTAATAAAGAAGTTCTAGCCTTTTCATAAGAAGGAGACTTGTAGCCTTTTGGTGCATTATTAATGGCGGACACCATTTCTGCCCAAGATGGAGACCGAAGAACATTCATGGGAATTGCATTTACATATAAGCATCTCGCGATCTTTTGATCAACATCATCCCTACTGTGCTTCTGAAACATTTTATTAACAATACTCTCAAATAATTCACTTTGACCCGTACATGTCTGCTGATTTTGTGTCGTACTAGAATTTGGTAAGGAAAGCTTTTTTACTTTAGCACTATCACCGTACAAGCTTCTTGCATCAAGTTCTTCTTTTTTTAAAATCTCTCTCATTTCTTTTGAAACTTTAGAACATAATGATATACCTTGATACTTGCCGCCAGGTAAAATACCAATCAAGTGTTGACGTACCCTCGAATAAGATCCTGCATATGGTTCCACTTTGCAACCGAAATTGCATATGAACTTCTGTCCACCACCACCTCCTTTATCTCCAGTTTTCTTATCAATCTTTTGAACGTATTTCCAAAGAGGAGTTGCGGTTAATTCTTCATCTTGGTCGCCATCATTCTCTTCTAAATTTATTACTGAGTTTGAAGATGTATCCATGGTTGAATAAAAGAGAAAGAAGAGAAACAGTTTGTTTGATGGAACTATGTAAGTATGGGTAACGACCTTATATAGGATATACCATGTCTCTTCAGTTTCCAGATCTGAAGTGATAAAAAGAAAATCAAATTTGCTATCTGATTACAAGAAACCAAACATTGGAAATCGATGGGAATTAAGTTTATGTCGGGAATAAGTTTATGCCGGGATTAAGTTTGCATTGGAAATCAGTGGTGGGAATTAAGTTTATGTTGGGATTGGTTGGAGTTTGAAAGCACACGATTCTGGTTAGTTGGGAGCGCGTTTTTTGCATGTTAAGATCGCGTTCCTGATACGAATTTCTTTTGGGAACGCAAAATCGCGGATTTGAAGGAGATTCGTGAAGCCCTTTCACGTTTCTGGCTACTAAGGTTTGAACCGTCTGTCGACTGAACAGACACAACATCTGAAGCGACTTCATTAATTGAAGCCCCTTGGGTAATGGGATTATCAGGGAAAAGATTACAAGTGTTGTTATTACATCCTGGTCTAGGCGTGGAGGAGCATGTTCCACAACCAAGCGTTTTCATCGCTTGCGAGCATTGTGCTGAACCACAACGAGCAGGTCGGTAGGTTGATGATGCATAACCTTGTTCACAATCTACCCATAAGTATTGACCGCCAAGATTGACGACAACTTTTACAGGTATTAGAGGTGTTCTTTGGTTGATATGGGTTACATATTGAAGAGTGGATGCATCTTTAGTAATTGGAAGTACAAGTGTTTTGGGTCTGAATGAAGTAGTACGCTGTGAGTTCGACGGAGAAGAAAGGGATAAAAATATAAACGTTAAGAAAACAAGTAATGATTGAACTCGAACTCCAAGAAATGAAGCCATGGTTTGGAGAAAAAGTGATCATATTTGTATGTGAATATGGGGTTTATATAGACGTATATGATTTTAAAATGGATATACATAAGCAGAGCCTCAGTTCAATGCTGATGACTTTAGGCATGTCCTTTCCCATTTATCCAAAATCAAAATAATTCATTTTTAGCCAAAACAAGTTTGACTTGGACTACATTACGTCTGTCAAAGTAAACGAGTAAGATATTTTTTCCTTGTACATGTCACGCGGATTAGTACTATCAGACGGAAGAATGAATTTTCGCAAAGTACGGCATGATATTTCGATTCTACACCCTTCTGATCATATCATTCATGGTAGACTTCAGCAAGCAACAGTCTAATAAGCAAGTCAACAAATATAATGCAAAAGATTTAGTTTACTATCCTCAAGGTTTAAATTTACCATCAACCGGCAAAAAGGTTTTCTCACAGTTCAGCATATACCATCAGAACACCGGTTAGCAGATTTGTTCACAAAGAAATTATATGCTCCTATTTTTACTTCATTACTGTATCAATTACTTGGACTTCCTACTTCTATTTCAGCTGGTTCTTCTACTTCTTCAGATATGTCTGTTGTTGCTGCTATTGAAGACTTTTCTTCTGAAGACATTTCTGCTATTACTTAGTCCAGTCAGTTGGTGTCTGCTATCAATTTTAATTTTTCTTATGATGTGTTCAAACTGATTAGTCCTTCTTACTATCAGTTTGAGGGAGGCTAATAAGTATAGTCAAATGTATTGACTTTAGTCCAGTCAGTTGGTGTTTGTTTTAATATCTGAGTGAGAGTGTCTGTTTTAGAAGTCCGTGTCTATCTGTATTAATAGCTGTCTGAAACAGACAGACGAATTAATCTTTCCCAATTATTGTAATAACATCTTCTTCCTCGATAATTTTTTTCTTGATTCAAACTCATATACTGTAAATCAAAATGTAGATTTCTCAAACCCCCGTTGATGGATGTCTTAACAGAAAACTAGCTATTAATAATAACTATTCAAATCCATATCTGTAACCTTAACATTATGATTTATGAGGGCACATCTGAGACATTCATTTCGATATTCACCATGTTCTCTTCCAGCCAAGTTTTTAATTCAGCTTAACCAACATACTCCAATCAGGCCACCACTAATCTTCACCCTTGAACCATCTGCGAACTTAGCTCCAAACCAAGATGGAGAGATCCCCAATTTACTCTCTAATAGGCAGCTCCATACTGCATACAAATATATAACCAAGAAGAAAAAAAAAGGAAGTCAGTAAGAAGAAGTCTGATTAACAGCAGATGTGCTACAAGAAGAAAATTCTTAGGAAAATATTTGGTTTCTTTACTGGTTCTACTCCAGTAGCATACTGGTAGAAGGACAAAATTAAACATCTTTCTTTCAAGAAGTATCTGCACAACGGATTATTCAAAAACAAAATGTCACGTTAATTAATTGCACTAGACTTGGGCAAAGAAGAATTAAGATTAGGTTAGGCATCCAAATGTGGCCGAGGCTCCTCTTCTACCCAAAGCTTTGATGCATTTGAGGGTTTGTAGAAACCGGAATATGTTAAGAAGCAAAACAGAATTTTAGCAGCATTCTCTGTCACGCGTTTTTTAACTTCACAGACAACAAATCTTAAGGTCCTGACCTACAAGAAAGCCAAATAAGAGGAAATCAAAGACTAGTTATGAGTAGTAAACCGACAATCACCAAACTATAACATAATAACCCACCACTGAGCTCAACTGGCATGCCTAACTTTTTTAATTTAGGACACAATTTCTTCGCACTTAAAACGGGAGGTAAAGGCATAACAATCTCATCTTTCTCAAATACCAGCTGAAACAAAGACAATTCCAAAGGGAAGAAATGGTGAGAACGTCAAAGCATAACACAATTTCCAAACTATACAAACACCTCAGAGAATATATATATATAGGTTTTCCTGACCGTTTCCATTGGTGTGCTGCCTGCATTTATAAAATCAAATTCTCTATATTCACGAAACTTGCTGCAAAATGAAATAAAGAAAGCAGTATGAATAATTAACTATATTAACAAAGTGCAAGTGCGACAACATTCTAATGACTAGAACTTCAAATCTACCTGAGTACCTCGTCTTCTGTTTTGTTAGTTAAAAGAACACCATAGTTATCATTATCAAGCATCTGGAGAGCAAAAAGGCTCAACTAGTAAGGATACAGTTATAAGACTTGAAAGCTGTCAAAAGTTGAGAAGATGCGATAGTTGAAACATGCAAGATCAGAATAAAATCGTGCAATTCCAATTTCATGGAGGCCAGTGTCAAATTCTTTAGTTTTATATCCGCTGTCTCCAGGATTGAGGTTTTGTTCTTCAGGTGTGAGTTCTTTTACCAATCCAACACTATATGCCAAAGCTTTATTAGGTGCAAAATAAACCCTGCAACAAACCAAACAATCATTAATTTAGATTGAAGAACAACATAGGGATAAATGTAGCATTTTATTGAATTTATCATTACTTGTAGTTGTCGTTGGCCAGAGATTCCATGGGACTTTCAAGTTTTGCAAAACTGACACAGAAAACATAGAGGCTATCATAATTTTGAATATCCTCATGAAACCGGTTTTTTCTGAAGTATTTCTTCATTTCTTTATCTTCTATGAGCTCCCTCCTTTTGGCTTTGTTCAATTGTTTCACTGCCAGTCGTTGTTCATCTGGACTAAACTCCACTCGGTTTTCTTCAACACGTTTTCGTAATTTTAGAGCTTCTTCATAGACTCGATGGATCAAAAAATCTTCAAAGGCTAAAAAACAAAGCAGGAAATCCAAGAAACATAAAAGAAATTAGTTCAAAAACAAAATTTAAAAACAGTAAATATTTGTTGAAATAAATTGTTAAGAGTCTCATGTCTTAACGCATCGTATCAATTTCATCTAAACTAATGTTGCTCCATCGTGTATCTAGACATAAAAGAAAAGAATTCAAGGAATTAAAAAAAGGATTATTTTTTTTATTTTTTTTCCACATATCAAAACTAGGCCTCCATCCATGTTTTCATCCAAATCCATTAATTTTATGAGATGAGATGATGATGCCCAAATTACCTATAGACCCTTTATAAACGTGTCGTCATTTGGTGTTTCATCTATCTGTTCATATTTAATCTCGACGAAAATAAACGCCTAGTATTTAATTTCCCACATTAGTCGTGCATATGACACGTGCATGAATTGTGTCCACATCTCTCATAATAGTACATCTCTAAGAAAACTTTAACGGCTCAGATTAATCGATATTGGGTTAGGTCTTTATATTCGATATGAATGGGGGAAGAAATGCGACTGTTCCCAACCTAAAATCGATCCTGCGAAGAAAAATTCTCTTATTCTAAACTCGATTCAATCTTCATCATTAAAACTCAGATATGGGTATCAATTAGCACTATATTCAGTGAGATTCAACATGCATACAACCAGAAAATCGACATCAAACCGATTCAATCTCTTACTGTAATTTAAATTTAATCGATTATTTGACTTGAATCTCTGAGATGTTCAATGAAGAACAGTATGAATTGATGTTGTCGACGATCTAACCAGTGATTGCATTAATGGGTTTCTTTTGATGAACATAGGTACGATCCTGAAACCCTAAGATTTCCGTTCACACTGTTTTATTTTCTTCTTCTTCGCTTCTATTTATAGATCTTGTCAACAGAAATTCTTTCTGTTACTTTCCGATTCTCTCTTTTTAATTGAATTTGATTGATTCGTTGATTTTGGGGGTTTGCTTCGGTTTCCAGTCTTATATGTATTCTGTTGATATTTTGGTCATGGGTTTTAGGGATTAGGTATTCAAAATGCTTGAATTGCACCTTTGGTGTCTGTAGTTAATGATTCTGTTTGTGGGTTTCTTGAATGATGATATTTTAGTGGTTCTAAGCTGATCATATTTTGTTGTGAATTCTAGGGTTTATGGGGTTTAGCTGTTTTTGGTTGCTCATTTGATGAAATTAGTGTTTATGATTCTCTATTCCTTCAATTGGTAGATGACATTAACTGTTTTCGATGTTGGGTTTCGCTTGTTGCAGTTGTTCTTGCTAGATAATGGTATGATAACCTCATGCTTGCATATGTTGATGACTTTGGTGTGTAATGGTTGCAGGGTTTTCGAAAGGTTGATTCAGAGAAGTGGGAATTTTCAAATGAATGGTTTCTAGGAGGACAGAAGCACCTACTGAAGAATATAAAGAGGAGGAGACATATTTCGAAGAACACGCAACAAGGAGGCGGTGGTACTGATGGTTGCGTTGAGTATGCAGGAGGACTTGGTTTAGAGAGTGAACTGGATACATTAAGCAAGGAAAGAAGCTATTTGATGGTTGAAATTCAACAACTAACAATGTCATTTTTGGCTAAAGCTTTTGAGAATCCTGCTTTTGTCCAACAATTGATTGAAATGAGTGAGAAGAAGAAAGAATTGACTGTGGTGGAGTTGCTAAGAAGAGAAGATTGCCTGCCACCCTCGGGAAGCATAGAGAATTTGCAAAATGAACTAGTTTCGGCTGCGATGGATACAGTTGAGCATGAACCTGGCGTTGGAAATTGATGCTGAGGTTGAAGATTTTTGCCTTTTTCGGTGTAAAGGTGTACATGGCTTAGTAGAGCAAATGGGCTTATCTTGGATCGACCATAAAGAAAACTGATGAGTGCACATGGGATTTTGTGATGAAGAAGTAAACTAAAAGGGATGAACTCCTCCTGACTCTATTATATCAAGGCTGAATTGGGGGCCATGGAAAATAATTAGGGGCCTCATCCAATTTACACCCACCCCATAAAAGATAGAGGGCTTCCAAAATGTTGGTGAAGATACCAATTTAGCCTTCTCTAATAACTACCCTAAAAATCTCATTAACCACTGACCTCGGGCTCCAATCTTCATTTTAATCAAAACTTCTTCTCCTCCGCTCTCTCCCTCCCATTGTCTCCCATTCCATTAACGACTTCTGGAAAAAAAAAATTCTCACCGATTCATCGTCGTAAGTGAACTAAAACTTCCCAATCTAAGTTGGATTTGTGTTTAATTTAATTTGTTGATTGAAAAATTAAGTTTTCAACTGCCAAATTGCAGTTACAGTTCCAGGATCGTTAACCACGGTTTTTTATTGCTTAACGATTTTTGATATGCATATTAAATTGATGAAAAATCGTTAACCACTAGGGTCTAGTAGATAACGACCCTAAACTTGGTTTTCTGTCCTAAAATAGTATCGTCCAGGAATTTCTAAATCGTTAACGATTCTTCTCGACGACCCTTTTTAAATATGAACGATTCTGTCTTATGCAGAACCACCTCTCTGTCCCAAATAGAGATAGGATCGTTGGGTTCTAAACATATTAAGTTAACGACTCTGTGTGACCTAACTAGCTGGAGTCGTCAATTATATCACACTTGGTTGACGATTTTTCATAACCTGCAAAAGTTGCAGGTTTGAGTCGTCAAAGGTTGTGTCAAGTAATTGACGACTTCTTAGAGTCGTTCGTTTATTACCCTCTCAACTTAACGACCCTCACTCTGAGTAGTTGCATAGTGTACATGAATCGACCACTTGGAGCATCATTCATACAATTTGAAGAGTATAGAAAGTTTATCTGGTTGTTTTGAGCTTCGGGTTCTTCATTTTAAGGATTGGTTCCTTCATTTTGAGCAATAGGATTCCTCCACTGGAATCACTCATTTCAAATAACCTTAAATTTTCCCCCCAAAACTCAATTTCTTCCTCTCCACAACACAAAAATACAATTTTTCTTTTATCAAAATTTTATCCCTAAATCTGATTTTAATCTAACTAAACTAATTAACAACTAAGTAACACTCAATTAACACTAATGATTTGGGGGTAGTTTAGTCATTTTTAAAAAAGTGCGATAAGGGATAACACCCGATTACTATTTCATGATCTTTTTTGTCCTGTAGTTAGGGTCCCAATTATTTTTCCAGGACCCCCAATTTAGCCTTGTATTATATGTGCCTTCAATTGTGTTGATGGGTTCTTATAGAAGCTTTGTTTCTGGACTGTTTTTCTTCTTCAAATGACAGAGGAAGGTGCTTATGGCAAAGCTCGAGACCTATAATTGGGTAAGGACAAAACAGGCCAGATACAACCGCTGAAAAGTGAAACTACATACGAAAGAAACATAAAGATTTGCCTCATATACGAATACGAGCCAGATACCCGTATGTAAATTTGAATTGCTTGTTTGATTTATTTATTTTTCGTTTCTTATTGCACGTTGGTGCTGTATGTACATTATATAAACTTACTTCTTACAATTTAATTTTGTTAGGCAGCTTCAGTAATCTGACCAGTATTTTCTGCATTAGCGGAAATGCAATGCAGATTAATATGGAGTAATCTTCTTTTCTATGTCAGGCATTTATAGGAAAAGAATGGCTCATCCAATATATACATGACAATTTTCTTGCCATTTATAATTGGTGACACGTACATATGGTGACGTGTACAAGGTACACGTGTGTACACAGTCAGAGCCGAGTTACTACACTGACTTGGCGAGTTAAACGTCAACTCGGTGAGTTGAAGGATCCAAAGGGTTTGAAAGTATTTTTACCCTACACTAACAGTGTCAAAAATGTGGATAACCACCCTCAGCCATTTTGGTCAAAACTGACCTAGCTTTGTTATGCAAAAAAAAAAAGAGGTCTAAAATTGTAATATTAAAAAAAAGAGACCTAAATCTGTATTTCACCCTAAAGAAAAATAGAGAGACTAGAAGGATTAGAAAAAACAGTAAATATTTGTTGATCGGAGTCTCATGCATGTCTTACCCAGACGCTTAAACTCTTCATCGGTGAGAATGCTACCTAGACATGAAAAGAGAAAGATTTCATGAAAATGGAAGTAAAAATACATACAGAGACCAAGAAGGATTAAAAGCAAACATTGTGTCACGTAGGGATGACTTATGGGTGGCCCACCATCATCGAGAACAATCCATACGATCCATTTTACCTCTGTAACTAGTTAGATAAGGATCATCCTTGTATTTCTTTTTGAATATGCCTTAACAATGGCACGTGTCATTCTACCGACTTAATGTTGGTGACTATAAATAGTCACTCGGTTCTTCACTTTAATGTACAGAAAAACTTGAGAAATGAATAGAACTAAGAAACTCCCTTTATCCTTTCCATTTCTCTTTTCTGATTGCCAGTGGTCTGTGTAAATAGGACATCGATTTATAACCTCTACTATTATATATGCTAGTACCGTAAAGTGTAATACGTTATCAGCACGAGTTCGCTCTTGACAAATACTAGCTGATTCACTTGATGTCCAATTACATATGGAACAATCTATTAACTACGAATTGGCCAGCTCAAATTCACAAGCAAAAAAAACAGGGAGCTGAGCGCATGAAGAAGATCGACAAATATTCTTCTTCTCTTTACTTGATTTCTTTTCTCTATTCTTTATATACGTATATAGCCTTGGCTAATGTTGTATCTCACTTTGATTATTATTTTTGAGTGTAGGATACCGTTTGATTTTGGATGGGTTGGTTGCTTCACCCAATCCTGTCCCCATCATGTATCGTCAAACAACGGCTAATTTGTTTCTTCCTTAAAGACATCAGCCAAAGGTCGATATTTGTGGGTAAGTTAATTAACAGAACTGTATAACCATGGTGAGTTCATGCACTCACAATGGATAATTTCCCGTGTTATTCCTTTTCTGCTTTTGGTACTAAGCATTTTAATTAATTAATTAATTAAAGTGAAGGGTCGCTTGCATCCTTGATGGATGGCACAAATTTGATTTTCCTTCGCTACAATAACCTCCGAAAATGAAAATTATTCCACCAGAAGTTGGAATATCGTGTGGCATGATATGGATACGAAAGGCGCGTTTCGTCAGTCGGTCGGTCCCCGAAGTGACCCGCCACAAAGTGCTAGCCGATTTCTACCAGCGGTCACTGAAGTGACCTGCAACCGATTTTGAAGCTATTTTGCCAGAGCGTATCCATTTTTGCACACTTGTAAATTAATATTTCGTTGACCCTGAAGGTGACGAAGTTGGAGATTTGTTGATATTGTATTAGTATCATATGTGTTTTGATGTTTATCCTTTGTTTTAAGTTTTTTTTGTTTTCTTTGCTTATTTTTTGTAAGTAATGGATTCCAGAAGCAATCCATGAGATGTTACCGACTCCAGAAGCAGTCCAACATGCAATTTGTGGTTCCCTATAGTAATCCATATTAGGCTCCAGAAGTGGTCCATGGATTCTAGGAATAAGCCATAAAATTTTGGGTTCTAGAAGCATCCAATGGTCACCAAATGTTTTTGTTGATGACTCCATTATCTTTTCTCTTGTCTATCTGCACTAAAGGATATGGATTCCAGAAGTAATCAATCCAGTGTAGATATGGACGACAGAGATACTTGTCTCAAATTTAGGCGGAACAACAATCACATATTTTCGAACCATTTTATAACCTTTGTAGAGGTTTGAGAAATGTGAAATACCATTTCGGGTTCGGTTAATATGATAGACGACTTCAGAAGAGCGTGTATCATTCTGGTGGTATAAAGGCTAGTATTATTAATGCCTTGTAGTATTCTGGATTCCTAAAGAATCCGTTGAGTCTTGAAAATATTTGGCATTATCACCATCAAATGGTAAATGAGCATCTTTTGTGGAGTACTTATTACTTCATTTGTTTTTGTGCCAGAAGCACGTTTAGAGAAGCTTGAGGCTCTCTCTTTTATGGGTGTGCCATATGAAAATTCTATCAGTAGAATCTCACAGTGTCATTAGCCAGAAGTTTAATGACCTCGATTTTTCATGCCTAGGCATGGTCCGTATGGACACCAAAGTTCTACCAAGATGAGTAGACAATTAAAAATGCTCATGTACATCCTTTACAGAACCTGAAGCTTCTATTATATGAGGATGTAAATTTTGTTGTTTGGTCCCAGACACAATTAGTTATTAAATTCCATTAATATTAACATTATGGTAACCTGTTGCTGAATCACCAACATTAATCCCTAGAAAGGATTCAAGGTGGCGTATGCAGGACTTATTCACCCTGCAGTATGGACAATTATTTCAATACTTTATTGTTTTCATAGACGCATCTATTAGATGGTCTCTTGTTATATTAATACGTAATGTAGAGTTCGGTATATAAGAACGCAGTGCACAAGAATCTAAAAACATCTCAGACAGACCAGCGAAGAAGCATCAAAATGTTCGGTAGCCCTTTAAGTGCTGGTTGACACTGAATCGTATGTAAAATACGTTGTAGCCCTTTAAGTGGTTAACTTAACTCAACCACCCGTAAATCAGAATTTGAAGGCAAATGTTTTCTTCCTCTTTTATATTTCAATCTCTCTCAGTTCGACCATGTTCTCACTTTCACTATACTCTTGGCCTTTATTCTTCTCCAGTGACTGAAAAGAGTAGCAGATATGGCCGGAAATCTGCCAGGTGATCTGAAATTACTGATCTTGTTTGAATTGTGATTATGTTGCTATTAAGCGTGCATGTGTATAGTTTACTGTCTCAAACTTTGTTATTGATTATTGTTTGCCTGTACACCAGTAACATTTTTTTCATGCCTAGGCATGGTTATTGATTATTACAAATACAAATCAAACATACAAAATAATTAACGTCCGTGAGAAATACAATAATGCTTGCAATGAGCTTATTCAGCGTCGTAACAAAGAATTGTTGATATTTACTTTCAAGTTATAACCGCACAACATCAATTTCCACACGAAGTCGAACCAGTAGGTAACTTTCCACAATCATACTGCACCAAACCAACTAACCGGCGGAATCCTATCTTATAAAATACCGTATCTCGAACAAACTTCGTCAACCATCCTACAACTCTTGATGATGAGATTATACCAACACCACCACCACCACCTTGTTGAACCCAACCAGAAATGTACGAACCAGTAATCAACCCAGCAGTTCTAAATCTCCTCTCCTTGACATACATTCCTATTTCGACCTCTAAATCCTCCTGTGATAGCATTCCACCATTTCTGATAAACGAATTTCCTATGTGGCGGCCCAACACCACTGCGTCTTCTAATGCGGAACAACCACCTTGACCAAGGTCTGGTGTCATTGGGTGCATTGCATCACCTGCTACAGTAATTGTGCCGTTTGAAACTTTACCAAAAAGAAGATCCCATGGGTATCTGAATTGTAGGGGTCCCCATGATAAACTTGGCATATAAGCATGTTGTATAACATCTTTGACAAGTTGTGCAGAATCAGGTACTTTCTCTAACATTGTCTTCTGTATGATTATAAGAACGTATGTAACATTGTCTTCTGTATGATTGTAAGAACGTATTTTACAAGGGTGCTGGATATATATCCTAATTCCTAAGTAGAGTTCGGTATATAAGAACGCAGTGCACAAGAATCTAAATAAAATTGAGTAAAGAAAACAAACCCAATGCAGAAAAATGGGACTTAAAATAGAGATATTACCTGGTGGAGGTAAAGGAAACTTGAAATATGGATCACGCACTGCCTCGGTCAACACTCTCGAGTCATGAGCAGTGCCTTCCCATCCAACCACTACATACAAAAAGTACATATCCCAATCACATATCGCAAGCACGTTTTGGGTACATTCTCCTCTTCCCCTTCCTCTATACGGTATTTGCTTCTCGACTGGAATGCTCGCACTAATTAGAGTGCCATCCAATGCACCAACAGCACCTTTAAAAGCACCTTCTCTGAGACGTTTATGCCTTTTAGTTATAGCTGGCTTGTCAAATACATTAGACGGAGGAACTAAAACTTCAGCAGACCAAATCTTCATAGCAGCCAACACTTCATGAAAATACTTACTAACCGTTTCACCCGAATGTTGAAAGTGATACAAAATTACACGATTCCTACAGTTGTGCCCAATTGTATATAAGAACATTGCCATCTTCTCCTCTACTTCTATATATTTACTATCCTCTAAAAGTCCTTTGGCTCGGAACTCATTGCATAATAGGGTAAAAGGAACCTTACTCATTCTCAATAGGTTGTACATATTCCTCGGATTTCCATCTAACAGGTCTTGGGTGAAAGCCTTTCCCGTTAAAATTGACTTCTTGTACTTTGGGCGTACACGCCGTTTAGCCTTCTTAAGTTTCTTCACTAACAAGCATAAAACTACTAGTTGAGATAATAGCGTTTTCATTTTCCTGAAAAGACCAAGTAGATGAAAGAAAATCAATTTCAATACAATATTTAGTAGGGATTTAGATGGAAAGAGTTCTGTTAATTAGACTTGGAATTTAGAGGTAAGAAAGTCATAATCTCATATGCTAATGCAAAATCATCCACATCTAAACACTTAGGTCATAACCCACACGTCTTATCACGCTGAACAATGATGTTTTGGAGTTGTACATGGATTAACAATTCACATGATTATATCACTCCTTTCTGCAATAAAAAATTACGTGTTACACGCCCATTGCACATGTAGAAAGTACAATACCAAATTTTGATACCACAAAAAAATAAAATAGTTTTTCATTAATTTCTTGTCATAATATAGGTGGGACTGCTCAACTTCTTTCTGGATTCTCCTGTGTGAGATTGTCAGTATTGCCATAAAAGCTGAATGGGAGAAGCTTTTAATGAACCACAAACATTTCCAACCACAAGATATAAACAAGAAGAAGGCCATTGAATTCTTCTCAATTATACACCACTGCCCATTTCTTCATTAACCCCCATACTACTGGTTCGTTCTAAGTTACCAGGAAGGAGCGCAAGAGAGATAAAAGCATGATTTAAGTATTATTCAACCATCATCTAATGAAAGGTTGAAAATGTTGGATTGAACCTTTTTGACAGTGTTTAGATACAGGGACAGGTCCCTGAACTGAAAAATATCTTTCCAAGTTTCACTAGACTAGATATAGGTAACACTACATGATATTTATCTTAGGCTAGAAACACGAAGATGGAAGAGGAAAAATGGACAAAATGGGAAGCCAATATATGGAGCCCAATCAACACCCAGAAATGTTCTCTAAACTGAAATCCATGTACAACTCCAAAACATATATATTAGGAGTGATATAATCAAGCAACCAACTCCCAGTTTACAGGGGGCTGTTTTTCATGTAACAATACTTTGATGGTTTAGGTATCCGATATTTCAACTCAAAAATAATTATTCATTCATTCACAAACCTATATAAGAAAATGAGTACTTGCCTGTATTTAAGTTCTCCCCTTCTCTAAACCCTCTTCCTTGTAGCCTTTCAATCTGCAATGAAATGAAAGAAAAAGGTTAAAAGCATAAATAAGAAAATAACCAGCAAGCAATTCAATGTAACCAATAAGAAAATACGTATTCATTCATTCAACATTCACTCATTAAGCACAAATAAGCACAAATAATACTGATTCATCCATTAACTTCAATAAATACTCATTCAACATTCAACATAAAATAAAAATCGAGTACGTAAGTAACAAACACGAATGTTTTGCAACCCTAACATCTCTAACTATTTCCTAATTTCTCAACATCTCAGTGGATGAGTATTCAAGATTTCTCAACGTTCTTTTAAAAGTTTGTGTACAAAGGCAACACGACGCTCATCGCTTTTCAAACTGACAAACAATTTCTGCCAACCAGGCATCTCTGAAGCTTTTAGAGTTATGCTTAAATACTCATCCATTGTGATGCAATCAGTCTCAAGTAAATTATCCAAAGCTTTCATGAATTCGGCTGCGCTATCCTTTTCTAGAGCAAGTTTCTTATGTTGAAGATGAGTCTCCATCGATGTTACAATAGAACAAACTTTCTCAGTTAATAGATCACTTGATTCTTCCTCCATTTCCTTCTTCCTTTTCCTGCCACTCCCCTTTGCATTGAGACTAGAATCAACCTCGTTGTCATCCTCATGATTTTTTTCTTTTCCATGACTTGTACGAGATTCAGATCCATTATTTGAAACCCCTGCAGTTATAGAAGTTCCAGCTGAACAAGGCGGTTCCACTCTTCCAGGCGTATCTCTATTAGCTCCAGTGGAGAATTTCCCATCAAATAAATTCTGCAACTTCTCTGCATCTTCCAGTCCCTTGTTCTTGAATTGACTAGCGTTTTTGATTGTCTGCATCAATTAGAAAGTAAAAATCAATAAATATGTTCAGTTGTTTATACAATCAAAGTTATAATTAGATGCACCAAACAGAGCAAAGGGGAGTGGCAGGAAAAGATGGAAAAGATGGAAATTGACTTTACCACAGATAGAACAGTATAAATACACATGTTGGTAGTTACAGAGAATGAAATTTTCTAACTTGTATATCTATATCTTTATAATCATGTTGTGCCACACTGCCATCTTGGGTGAGTTGTTTTGTGGCTACTCTTTGAACACTTCAGACCAAGATTACACAATATAAACTCTTTGAATTTTCACACAAGACCCAGCTGAATAGCTACAGGAAGAAAAGAATTTTTCAGAAATTATATGAAATAGGGGAAAACATCAAGGAGGCTGACTAGACACAAAGAACCATCACCATGCCCACCATAGAAACAAGGTGATACTACTGAATAGCTACATGCATAAGAAAAACTATTGTAGAGGTTTTCTGCAAGGTTCACATTTGATTTCATAATAGCATCCGTTGAAGATTACTGCACTAACAATCATCACTTATACACAGACGGTAATACAAACCTCAAATAAGAGAATTAAAATGCTAATGCAGAGCGGCATTTAAAGAAAAACAACGATAGAAGTAAGCCAGACCAGGGCTTACAAGCATAAATTTAATTCAATCATAAAGTCCAAACAAAACTGAAATAGTCTCTTACCTTGTCTAATTCAATCCATTGCTCTTCGCTCCAATCAAATGTGTTCGTCTCCGCGTTATACCCATGGCCGGTTCTTGCTAAGAGACGGGACCAAGTGACATATTGGGTTCGCAAGTAATCCCAGTGGTTTCTCAACTTTTTTTGTGTGATGGTGCAGTCATACTTCTCAGAAAATAACTTGCACAAATTTCCCCACGAAGTTTGCTTCAAAGAAGTTCCAGAAAATCCATACTCAGTAGCTTGTGCCAAACACTGGTCAATAAATAGCCCTCTAAATTCTGGGACGCTCCTAAAAGTTATCTTATTTGCTTTCTCATCTTCCTTTTTCTCCATAGAGAACTAGCATAAAGTAAAACAAATACAAGACGTGGGTAATTTGAAACAAAAAGAGTGTGCTAACTTTTGAGAATTACCATACAAAGTAATTTACCACTAGGCATCTTTATGCATTCAGGATATACGGGTTTAAAATGAAGATAGAATATTTGACAGCGAAAAGTAAAAACAATGGTTGGCACCATATCCTCATTACTGTCCTAATATCAAAACAGAGATTCGCCAAAAGAATGCAACTAAAATCACAACTGCTCCTAATATCAAAACAGAGATTCGCCAAAAGAATGCAACTAAAATCACAACTGCTGACCATTAACTCAGTTTTCAAGCTAGTGATTTCAGTAGGCATATACTAAAATCACGCACACTAATCTTCTCAAGTATCAAAAACTCTTAGAATCAAAAGGATACTTCAGTTCCAGATACTAACTAAGCAAACCTAAATGCATTTCAAAACAAACCCAAATTTGAAATGTTAGAAAAAAAACACAAACCCAGAATTTTAATTCCCTCACATCAAAAACTCAAAATCATACTTCAGTTTCCCACACTAACTAAATACAATTTCAAAGATAACCCAAATTTGGTGAACCCCTAAATATCAGAAAATGAACACAAGACCTAAAATTTAGTGAACCCAAATTTTAATCACATTCACAACCACTAGCAGAGAGTAGAATAATACTTATTATACATAATAAGATTCGTTAATAGAATGTTGGTTCAAAAAAAAAAAATCTTAAAACCCTAGATCTTGTATTTTAACACCGACAAAATGCATGAACCAAAACCCAGATTAGATTTGAACAGACCTGAATAGCAGAGTGAAAGATACCACCAAGACCAATCCCATCTTTAAAGATCTTATTGATTTGAACAATTGTATTGTTAGTTTTTGCTGAACCACTATTAGTTACATCGTATATATGGAGTTTCACCTCCATTATTACTATCTCTCTATCAAATTCAAATCTCTCTCTGTATTATTAATACACAAATCTCGAAGGAAAACCTTGACGGAAGAAACGAGAAAGAAAAGACGAGAAAAAATGAATATCTGATTTAAAGGAAAAATGAAATACTCAAATTAGGATATCAAAAAAGAAACCCAATATTCCAAAATCAAACCATATGAAAATGATAGAAATTATATGGATGTCGAAATTATACCTGATGTCGATTCTTCTAAAACAAGTTGATGAGTTGAAAGTGATAAGTTGAGAAATTAGTTGCGAGTGATGAAGCAAACGATCAGTAAACGAGATCTGTTAAGAGAGGATGAAGAAGATAACTCTCTGAGAAGGAGATCTACGTTTTTCCACAATCCTCCATTTCTGCTCTCGAAGGAAAACCACGGAAGAAACGAGAAAGAAAAGACGAGAAAAGATGAATCTCAGATTTTTAAAGGATCAAGGGTCTTTTTGTACATTCATACGACTCAGTGGTTTGAGTGATTGAGTCAGTTGCCTCTTCACACCTGACTCTATAGGTCCCGAGTCAGGGGTTGGCAGCGAGTCAGCTTGTGAGTCAGGAGTTATAGAAAATGTAAAACAAACAGTCTGACTGCTGACTCGGCGCGAGTCAGGGGTTGACTCAGACCCAGACGCCGAGTCAGCTGCAAACAAACAAGGTGTAAGAAACTCCCTTTATCCTTTCCATTTCTCTTTTCTAATTGCCAGTGGTCTGTGTAAATAGGACATCGATTTATACCCTCTACTATTATATATGCTAGTACCGTAAATTGTAATACATTGTTGGAATTTAGTCTCGTGACTTACCAAACTAATCAGCAGTTATTGGTCCTTGATTTCCTACGCTCGACTGTGTGCCTAGACACAAGAAAGATTAGAGTTAAAACCTAAAAAAAAAAAAAACGAGAAAAGATTCAAGCATGTAGAATCTTAATAACAGATCTGTAATGGACATAACTGATTTCACAAACCAAAAAGAAAGAAAACAAAAACTGCATAGGGTTTTAACATATAAGAGTCCTCTTACTTGTCTCGGGAGTTCTCTTACGTTTCGGTGCCATCTTGTCTATCGGCAATCGATTTACAGAAGACAATGGCGGTTCACTTTATCTGAACCTGCTCCGCCTTGTGATGTGACTGAGAAAAGACTCTCTTTCTCTTCATCTTCAAACACAGAAGTATATATAGGCGGCAGTTTGTGACGCCAACGGTTTCCTTAACTCGGGGGCCAAACCTTTAGAATCCGCTTCTAAATTGTATTCTTTCCTAATCAAATCTAACTTCAAAACCTATAAATATACACGTAGAGATTGTAATTCGAAACCTCTCTTAGGAAAAAAAAGAAAACATCCCTTCACTGGAGAACGACCATGGCCACCCCTGGTTGAAGAACGAAACGAAAATGGGAAAAATATCGTTTGGTCCTTTTGGAGGTGGGCCCATGTCTGTTTAGTCCTTTGGGAAAACGTCTTTACTGTTTGATCCATAATTATTTAAAAATATAAAACAGACAAAAGTACTCTTCTGTGTTAATTTTTATTTATTTTCTTGTGGCAGTTCATTCGTCAAAATGAATTCCTGTTAATTTCTACTTATTTTTCAGAAAACATATAAACCAGAGTTCATTCCAGAAATGAACTCCATATAAAAAGCTAAAAAAACAGAGTTCATTCCAGAAATGAACTCCATATAAAAAAGCTAAAAAAAAAAAAACAGAGTTCATTCCCATATAAAAAGCTAAAAAAACAGAGTTCACTCCAGGAATAAACTCCATGTAAAAACAGAGTTCATTCCAAAAATGAAGTTCATTTCAATAATGAAGTTCATTCCAGGAATGAAGTTCATTTCAATAATGAAGTTCATTCCAGGAATGAAGTTCATCTTAAGCAGCAGCAACAACAATAACAAATCACACAAATCTTCATCTTCAACAGCAACAACAAATTTCTAGGGTTTGACGAGTTCATCTTCATCATCATCTCCAATCGCAACAACATCAAGAAACCAAAAACCTAATTAAATCTTCAACAACAGCAGATCTATCTTGAGTTCGTCTTCATCTTCATAATCATCACCAACTCGAGCAACAAACATCAAAACGATGAAGAAGACGAAAGAAAATCAAGAACAGGGATCTGAGATGAAGATTCAAGATTATATTTGTTTTCTTCATTGTTTTTTTCTTCTTCATCATACACAGCAACATAAACTTCAAAACACCATCGTCTTCATCATCAAAACAGCAACAACATCTTCAAAACTGAGTTCGTCGTCTTCAACAGCATCTTCATCTTCGTCGTTTTCATCATCTTTATATGATTCATCGTCTTCATCATCTATGCAAATCGTATTCATCATCTCTGAAAATCAAAACCCTAGAAAAAACACAAATCTTAATTGTTTCTTTGCAGCAGCAGAAAAAAAAGAGAGGAGAGAAACTAGATCTGAAAATAAAGAGGAGTGAGAAAGTAAATCTGAGAATTTGATATTTTCTATTAAATTTTTGTATATATATGGTCACCTTAGGACCAAACCATTATTTTCTAGGACCAAACAATAATATAAGGATATTTCTGCCACTACAAGATGACATTTACGTCATCCATGACATCACCCTAGGACCAAACTATAATTTTTAGGACCAAACTATAATTTATACTACCAAATAGGATCAAACAGACAATTGACTAGGTCAATTGGACTAGACTCTCTCTACTATATTATTTGTAGGACCAATTGGTATTTCCTACAACGAAAATATCACGACAGCGATTTCTCTTCTCACAGTTGTGCAAGTGATTCCAATGATGAGGCATGTAATCACAGAAGAAGACACCGCAAAAAGCATCACAACGTTGCATCTCTGGAACCAAACCAGATGCCATTAAGGATTGGCCTGGAGGCTTCTGCAGAATCTGCACATGATCATCTCCCTCATTCCAAGGTATATTCCAATTCTACAACTAATGAAAATGAGAGTGTTAATAATATTACCAGATCTGACGAGGTTCCAGGAAATTCTAGTACAGATGGGACAGCAGCTTCAGTTGCTGCCAGAAGTGGAAATCTTTCTCTTGGAGCCTTAGAAAAAGCGAAGAGAGCCTTACAATTGAAGAAACAAGCACAGGAGCTTGCTGCGAAGAACATGTTCCTTGGGCAGATGGCTGGAGAGGTTTCCATTCGACAGAAACCACCAAAAGCTCCTGTTCTACGTCTAGATGCACATGGTAGAGAAGTAGATGAACAGGGAAATGTGATTAATCAGCCAAAGTTGACTAATCTTAGCACCTTGAAGGTCAATATCAACAAGCAGAAAAAGGATGCATTCCGAATTCTTAAGCCTGAATTGGAGCTGGATCCCGAATCAAATCCTCACTATGATGTGAGAATGGGTATCAACAAGGCAAAGCTGTTGAGGCCAAAGAGAATAGATTTTCAATTTGTGGAGGAAGGTGCGTGGTCAAAACAGGCAGAGATAGCTAAGTTCAAGAACCAGTTCGGAGAAGCACGGGAAAAAGAGTTGAAGATCAAACAAGCACAACTGGCAAAATCGAAGGCTGGGCATGAGATCAACCCTAATCTGATTGAAGTATCTGACAGAGTGATCATCAAAGAAAAACCCAAGGACCCAATCCCTGAGGCCGAGTGGTGGGATGCTGTGTTTTTGCCTTCTGGAACTTATGGTGACATCGGCATCAAAAATGACAAACTAAAAATGGAAAAAATCACAATATATGTTGAGCACCCTATGTCAATTGAGCTTCCAGCTGAACCTGCCCCACCACCTCCCCAGTCTGTTATGTTGACCAAGAAAGAGCGGAAGAAACTGTCTACCCATTACCGTCTTGCAAAGGAGAAAGACATACAGGAGATGATCAGCCAAGGTCTGCTAGAACCCCCAAAGCCAAAGGTCAAAATGGGTAATATCATGAAAGTTCTTGGATCTGAAGCCACACAAGATCCTACAAGGCTTGAAATGAAAATTAGGAGTGAAGCTGCTGAGCGTGAACAAGCCCAGATTGACAGCAACATTGCACGTAAACTCACACCTGCAGAACGTCGTGAGAAAAGAGCGAAGAAGCGCTTTGATAACCCAAACGAACTAGATAAAATTGTTTCTGTATATAAGATTAGTGACCTTTCACACTCACAAACCCGGTGTAAAGTTTATGATAATGCTAAGGAAAATCGGCTAACAGGCTGTTTGGTGATAACTGAAGATTTAACTGTTGTGGTTGTGGAAGGTGGTAATAAATCCATCAAAAGATATGGAAAGCTGATGCTTAAGAAAATAAACGGGGCCGAGACTGTCAGAAATTAAAAAGAGGACAGAATGGCTGAAGATGATGACAAACCAGTGAACAAGTGTGTGCTTGTATGGCAGGGATTTGTCTCTAAATCTAGTTTCAATAGCTTTGCTGTTCACCAGTGTAGAACTCAAGCTTCTGCTAGGAAATGCTTTGCTGATGCTGGGGTTGGACACTATTGGGACATTTCTGTTAACACTAAAGATGACCCTTGAACCAATATATTTCCTCTTATCCAGCGCAGAAGATGAACCTGCAACAGATTTTATAAGCTTATTCTTGTTTGCCATCTTTCTAAATGCTTATAGGCAAAAGTTACTGTATGATAATAAAATTTGATGTATGAAGATACACAAACATAACATTACCATTTTAATTTGCACTTTTATGGATGCCATTAGGAGTGCGTATTCATCTATTTTCCTGTACGGTACAAAACCGAATATGACAGTCATAAACAAGCCTTGGGGTACTCCTTATGGAATAAAATAGGAAGAGGTCTAACAAATTTGAAGCAACTAGAACTAACAAAGTTACAAAACTTAAGATGAAGCAAGACTTAAAGCAGCTTGAATGAACGCAATATACCAGATGAATTAGAAATATGATTAGGTTTTCCTAAAAATGGGATACTTCCTCAACCCTTCCTTTAACGAGAACCAAATTAACACCAAACATGCAAATGTAAAATTGCTTCCGTTAGCATATTGGTCAATTTTTGAAACTCAGCAAAAACTCTGTTTCAACCATGTTCAACTTGTATCATGGTACTCCACAATAGGAGTTATTTCTAAACACCATTAGGTTCTTAATTTGAGAAATCAGTCTCTTTATCTTATTTTTTTTTGCTTGAGTGTCTCAAAATGCTATCCTAGCAGTAATTAAAACTCTAAGGTAGTGGGGTTTGTGTCATCAGGAGTGAAGAATCAATTCTCGGCTGTTTCCATATACTTCCATTTGTTGGATAATCAAGCACCACCAAACTGATAGAATCGAGATAAATATGTAAATAACAACAGAAGTACATACTTAGCTAATCTTGCTTCCTTTAGTGATATGAACTCTAGGGCTTCAGGCCAGGTGAACTCTACATGAAATCCAAGACCAACATCCACGAATATACGTCTAGTATCCAGCCTGTTAGTGTGCACAAGACAAGGCAAATAATTTGAGAAAATTCAACATATACCATCAGTCAGAAGCATCAACAACAAGTGACTGGATGTATCTTGTCCCTTTTACTACATTTTTTGCTAAAACTCGGACTTCTTAATATTTTACTTCATTTTGAATGAAAGGAAATGATGTAGAATGAAGCCAGTATATAGAGGAAATGAGGAAGTAGCATAAGCAAACACAAAGATGAGGTGGCCTAAGTACTAACATTATACCCTTCCCAATTAGATGCACATTCCATTGTTTCATTTCCAAACACAAAAGCAACAGTGTAGGCTCTCATTGACTATATAAATTCGTTACATTATGTTTCAGGCATTTCTGCAAACATGTCACGTACAAAGAAATCTAACAAATTTTACCTGATTCAATTTCTAACAGTGAGGTACCAACAGGGATTAGCAGAATATGTTTGGGAAACATTTAAGAAGAACAACCTCACTATGAAGCATATCCTGAAGATCAAGAACTGAGTTCTGCTCTGCTGTTGCGGAGAGATCTACTGTTGAATTCGTGGCTTAATATCTGCCTTCTTGCATTGTGATCTTAAAGGCAGGAAAAGGCAATATTTCAAAATGGTCCGCGGAAGGAATTGAAATTGCGACGTCAAATTCAGTAGTGTAGTTTGTGGGTCGAAGGTGAGCCTTGTACCGATGGGTGGCTAACCGCAGAAGGTGTGCATGTGCAAGTGCTAGTTGCGACCAGCCTTGAGGTTACATTGTCAGTAGTAAAATGAATATTTACAGTACAATTTTTAAGTATTTATTTTAATTTGTAACGTAACCACAACCATTATTCTCATTCAATCACATCAAACATATAAACTAAAAAAATCACAAACTATAGTAGTACAAACTCTAATACGGCTGCGGTCAATTCAATTCAAACCGTGATGATTAAGGCTTAGTGGTGAAATCGAAGTTTGAGCAAGTAGTTTGCCTGCCATAAAGTAATGAACTGAACCCAAGTCTTGATCTTGCAATGTCAAACTGTATAAGATTGTCTTCCAACTGATACCCACCAAGAACAATAGACGTTCTCGGATTTGCGCCTCCGTCAACAAATCCTAAACACAAAACATTGTCGTTAACTTGCACCATTGAATTAGCTCCGAAAATCCTCCAGATAGTTTTCTCATTTTGCAACACAAGTTCGATAGTTGGCACACCATACCCAAGTCTAGTACTTAGCACATTCTTTCTACTAAAACATGTTTTGAAAGGTGCTACTGCTGCAACCCGGGAAATATTCCTAGCTGCAGCTTCCTTAGTAAAAGCATCAACAACAGCCTTGTAAATTGATGTTTCCATGACTGTGTAAGGATTAACAGTGCTAATCTTGGTTCCTCCAACACCATCCGTAGTGATTGACAGTAAATTCTTATTAACCGGGACCTCTTTTTCGTCGATTCTAATCGATTTTACTCCGATGAAATACTCAACTGACTTCTCACCCTGTGAGAATGCTCCTGCAGTACTGACTGGATTGATTAATAGAGGAGTGTATTGAAGTGAACCTGATATTTCCTTTTCTGGTTGCAGCACATAAGGACCATCACCAAAAATCATGACACCCTTTCCAGATGATAAGCACATGGCAAATTTTCTAGGAAAGCTGAAAGCAGCTGAAAATTGCGACGGTAGCCCGATTTTTTCACGACCAAAACCAGCCATTCCTTTAACACCCTTAGCAAGTCCATCCAACAGAGAAGTTGGTGCACAATTGAATATAAACTGTTTCACCGTGACACTAGCTCCGGGGTTTGAACCGTCTGTCGACTGCACAGATACAACATCTGAAGCAAGTTCACCAGTTGTGGAAGTGTCAGTGATGGTATTCCCAGGGAAAAGACCGCAAGTGTTGTTATTGCATCCTGGTCTGGGCGGAGAGAAGCATGTTCCACAAGTAGGCGATTTACTTGCTAGCGAGCATTGTGCTGATCCACAACGAGCAGGTTTGTATGTTGATGATGTATAACCTTGTTCGCAATCGACCCATAGGAACTGACCGCCAAGATCAACGACTACGTCGATGGGGACTAGAGGTGTTCTTTGTTTGATCTGAGTTAGATATTGAAGTGTAGATGCATCTTTGGTGATTGGAAGGACAAGTGCCTTTGGTCTGAATGAAGTAGGCTGTGAGCTCGACAGAGAAGAAAAGGTTAAGAATACCAAAGTTGAGAAAAGAAGAAAGGATTGAACTAGAGATGAAGCCATGGTTAGAAGGAAGAAATGGTGGTAATGATAATTTTATATGAAGATGGAGTATATATAGGCGTGTGTGGTTGATTATTGAATGCAAACATCTTAGAAATCAGGGTTCAACGCTGATGGCTATAGTCATGTCAATTATTTAAACATTATCCAAAATCAAATCAATTATTTATTTATTTTTATAAGAGACAAGTTTGACCAGACTTTCTTCATTGACCATGACACCGTGTTTGATGACCAAATAATCACACCCTGTTTTTGAGTGGTGCCTACTGAATTTAAAACGCAACCATTTTACTATGGCCGCTATCAAGTGTCACAGATAAAACGGATAGGATATGGGTTGTCTAGTTAATATCGAGTGGATTTTAGTACCATCAGACTAGACAGTTTCGTGGAAGAATGAAATTTTGCAGTAGTAGTTTTTATTGCCGCAGTAGTAAAATCAAATTTTGCGGTTGTTTTCAAATGAATGATCTTAGACTGCCGTTTTCCATTAGATGACGGACAAATTGCAATACTGAGATGAGGATATACTAATCCACGTAGGAAGCCAAACTTGATGGGATGCACGTCCTAAATTATGCACTACAATTCGACAAAATGCGATTTATAGAGATTACCCTGATGAAATTGTGCTGTACATTTGGTGCATCTATATTTCCTACAAATTCTTTTCAATTTGGCGAGTTAGTATCATGGAATAATTTTAAATAACTAAATCCACTGTGCATTTGAAATTTTAGGGGCTTTTATGAATAAGGAATCAGGGTACAATAAAAGAATGATAAGAAGAATTTCAAAGACTTCCAATCCAAAATCTATCCATTTAAAAGATAACGACTAACAAATCAAATGGAAACATCGTCAAATGATAATGATGACGTAAAGTCGTCGTTCGTGAATAAGTATTATTAACACAGTTCTAAGCTTTTTGAGACTCGTTACACACAAGGGGAGAAAGTTTTTCCAATTAACAAATCAATGGACAAGACATGGCAACAAACTTAAGCATAACTTACAGACTATTCCGGCACTATAAACATTTAACACTTTGAGATTCAATCACACACCTGTTATTTGATTGCTTCACTGCCGAGAGCTCTGCTTGTTCATCCCACAAGATCTTGTGTAATGTTGTTTGCGTTCAAACAAACATATCGATTAACGCATCTGATCCTGATAGGCTTCCAGTGAAGTTTACTTTACAGTATGCAGGAAAAAGCAACCCTGCCTGATCACAGTCCCACTCCGTAATGTGTGGACATGACCTTACGTCCAGATATTCAAGAGTTTTACATGATTCCAAGAGCTTCGTTATTCCGAAAACAGTAATCTTTGGACAGCTACTAATCCTTAATATCTTCAAACTTGACTCGGATCCACTGCTTGCCAAGTCCTGAAAAGCCCTGTCAGTTACCTCCTCACAACACCCGATATCAAGAGCTTCGAGGTTTTTGCAGAGAGATAAGATGCAGCTCAAGGCGGAATCAGAAATACTCGAGCACCAATCCATCCGCAGAAATTTTAGTTTGTGATTACATGAGAAGACCAATGACTTTATCGATTCATCAGAGACGTTACGGCAGCCACCTATGACAAGAGTCTCTAGATTCTTGCATGAACGAGCCAATGAGTAAATGGAATCATCTCCAGCTTTAAGGCAATCCAATAACTTTAACGTTGTAAGAGAAGAACATGCTTCCGATACACTCAAAATCCCAGCATCACCAACATTAGTGCACTTACTGACATCCAAGAACTTTATCTTACGGCATTTACCAACAAGAGATGAAAGCCCCGTGTCTGTTATGTTGATACATCCTTGCAATGCCAATGCCTCAAGATAACGGCAATTCTTCGAAAGTGCTATTAACGTTTCGTCAGTAATGAATCTGCAACCAACAAGATGCAAGTTTCTCAAATTGGGACATCCCTCTGCTATGGCAGTTAATCCCTTGTCTGTTAGCCTTCTGCAGTAGGATATATCTAACGACTGTAGACGTGGAAGTCCCTTTCCAAGTTCCACCAATCCCTTATCTGTAATACCTGTAAAACAAAAGTACGCCACAAGCGTGCAACAATCCCAGAATAAAAAACTAGGCTAAGCATGACAAAATGTAAAAGATTTATCAAAACCAACAACTGCCCTATATTGATAGGGTGGTGATCTGCAGAGACTTAGGGTAAAACAAGCGGACTACGGACTAAAGAACAAGTGGGACACATTGGTTAATAACGCACTGCTAGGAGAAAGGGTAAAAGTAAAACACCTTTCCACAACTAGGAAATTTATCATTTACATCCCAGCACTTCATAAAGCTAAATGGAAAGTAACACAAACAGAAAAGAAGAGAAAACTTATACTTATCCTGGACGAATGAAAATCACATAACAACCAACAAAACAATGTTGCCTCAGACATTAACCTCATATACCTACCAAATTTCTATACTTAGTTGGAACAGAATAAAAAAGTTGTTCACAAGCAACAACTTTCATAAAACTAAGCAAGCTAATCGATAAAACTTGAATGAACCGACATTTGAATTATAAATTATTGGTTTGGTAGAGCACCAACCAGTTCATTGACTAGGACAGAGTCATGGCATCATTTAGAAAACACTCAATCTGTTGAAGATTCTTGTCAGTGATAATTGAATCACTTGAGCAAATAATTTTATCTTTTCGCCAAATTATACATTTCCCCATCACAATTCAATGCTTCAAGGGTTTCAAAGAATGCATAATCCAGCAATCAAATTCCAGAGACTAAAATGAAGAACCCAATATGAAATTTCGATAACCCCGAGTTAAAAACTCCATAAAGCTACAAACTTTTCAGCTCAACTATGATTCTAAGAACTACTTTCAAAAAATTCATTAAGCAATTAAGATGAATTTTTGAAAACCCAGACTTAGAAACTTATAAAGCAATCAACTTTCCTGCTCAACTAACATTCTAATTTCAAACAATTCATTGAGCAATTAAGATGAAATTCTAGAAAACCCAGGCTTAGAAACTCATAAAGCAATCAATTTTCCAGCTAAACTAACATTCTAAGAACTAATTTAATACTGATTATGAGTTCAATTTGTAATTCGAAATCAAAAGGGGGAAGAAGAAGTATAAAAACCAAACCTTTACAGTTGTTAAGATGAAGCGTTTGTAAAGAAGTAAACCCATTAGAAACAACAGAGAGATCAGAATCAGTAACCCCAGGATAAAACGAACGAGAAAGTGATTGAGAGAGATCTAAGTCCACAATCCTTGAGAATCTAGCAGCCATTTTCTTAAGCATAAGTGGACCTGCTCTTGCACAAAGCTTCCTCCTTTCTGTACTCTGTAAATCTAACCATTTCTTACATACTAATCCAAAACCTTCTTTATCTTTATAGTTGTCTAATTTTGATAGGATTGATCTTAATTCATCATCTGTTAGGGTTTCATTTATACAAACCCCCTTGCAGATGATTTCTTCATTGAGTTTTGACATTAGAATGATCCAAGATAGTTACCTCTCTCTCTTTCTCTCTGGTTTGCTCTATCTATCTACTGAACCCTAAACTCAATGTCTTTCTATACTGATGAGTTCTGCTCTGAAATGACAAGTACAAAGGGACAACCACTTCTGAGATAATAGTACAAAGGCTATTACTTTTAACATTTTCTATGTTTACCCGTTTTTGGTGCTTATTGATGATGTGTCAAAATCTTAAACAATCTGTTGTGAGCCAAGATGCTAAAGGGGTAGCCAAGATGCTAAATGTGATTGTTGATTGATTATTGCACCACCAACTTATGAGTTGGCACACTACAAATCTCACCATGCCAAAAGCATGCCATATACCAAACCAAACTACTTGCAACACCTATGCCTGGACAACTGTTGGAAAATTGACACTAAACATCAAGGCTGCTAATGGGGTGTCAGGTTTAGTGGGAATGTACCAAGTCAAGGCAAAAACTGTTTTGTCCTATATGAAAATCTGTTTTGTCTTATTATAGTTTTGGTACACCCGCACTTAATTTGGTACCTCCTATTAGCAATGTTGCTAAACACGGTGAAGAAAAGAAAGTTGTCTTAGGGTTTAAGGCTCTAATAAAAATATTTTATTTTTATTTTTGACAATTATTCGACCCTTCCCAATGAGATTGGCGAGTACAAATACGTCAAATGAATATTATCGTCAGGATATTTGAAGCCCTACAACAATGTTGGATTCAAAGCTTGTATAACCTTGATCCAACCAAGAACACACATGTTGGTTTCTGATGATGCTTATAAGAGAGAAAACAGAGAGAGTTGAGATGTTTTGAAAGAAAACTAGGATGACATTTATAGAGAGTTTAACATATGTTGAAGATAACTCTTCATCTCCAACAGGCATCTCTTTCAACAATGTATCTGTTGTGAAACGAAGTTTCTGTTTCATTTTTTAATTGTCATTCGAAACTCTAAAATAGAAAAAGTTCCTACGAGACGCTGTCTCGCACTCTTCTGGAGGGTGCCCCCGAGACCCCGCGATCTGAGCGATCATATCGATCACCGAACTCTGCTGTAGCGCCTACAAATTAAAGGTTTGTTGAAAATATCCAATACAACCTTCAACGAAAAATGGGGTTAGCACTAAAGATAACAAGGGTCAAGTGGCAAAAATATAAGATTCCACTTTGTGTTTATTCCAGTAAAAAAAAATGGGAAAATAGTTGTTTGGTCTTTTTTTACCCGGCTAGTTTGGGTCCTATCCAATTAATTTGGGGCCTATGACTACATGACAAAAAAAGGATCATTAAAAGATAAAAAGAGTAATCCCTTATCCAACTATTTTACATAATACTTAATTTACCCTTGATTAATTAGTGTTAATCAAATGATCAATTGTATTTAGTGAAATTAAACTAGAAATCAACTAATCTTGATTCATCATCAAACATGAAAAAAAAATCTTTTTTTTTTTAGAAAAACAAACCAGAATTTGTATATGTTCATGCTCTCATAGACCGATTTTGAGTTGATTTTTTCAATTCATAAAAAAAAAAACAAAATCGGTTTTTACACATGTACACAAAAAACCGATTGGAAAAAAAATCAAACATAATTAAAATCATACTCGATCCGAAAATGAGTATGATTTCGTACTCGATTTCAGTTTGCATATAAATTTCATACTCATTTTGAGATCGGATATAAAATCATACTCGTTTTGAAATTGTGTAAAATCATATTAATACTCATGTTCAATTCGGGTAGAACCAGAATCGGGTTACACGATACACACATAAAAATCAATTATTGACATTGCACAACAGAAAATGGTTTATAAAAGTGCTCATTTCAGCATGTAACCTGTACGGAAGAACTGTTGCACCGTATCCACCACATCAGCACCTATAATGTCCCAATGGGTTTTAAAGAATCCTGGTGGAAACCCATCAAGTCCTGGTGCCTTCCAAGATTTCATGCTTTTCAAAGCTCTGAGAACTTCAGCACCATCTGGTATCTTTATGAGCTCTATATTATCTAATTCAGTTATGACCTGAGGAATACATTGAAGGATTTGCTCATTTCTCACTAGTGAATTGGTAGTGTGAAGCGAGCCATAGTGATCTGTGAGTAACTTCTCCAGGTCTTCCCTTGTCGTACACCAATTCCCATTTCCATCTTTTAGAGCAACTATATTATTCCTTGATCTCCTTTTATTTGCATTCGCATGGTGGTACTTCGTATTCCTATCCATTTTCCAAATAATACTCATCCCTAGCTTTCTACCCCCAATAATCATTTTGAACTTGATGCCAATGTTCAATTTGATTCTCTAGTTGTTGTACTTGGTTAGTAGAATTATCATCTTGAGTATCACCTTGAATGGCTTCCATCTGTTGATGAAGAAGAAAAATATTTCTTTGGATGTTTCCAAATTTCTCCCTATTCCACTTTGAAACAAACTTCCTTGTAACAATAAGTCGTCTTGAGAATTGATAAGCACATGATCTGTTAAATTGATGGTTCCAAGCTGAGACAATCTCATTTTTTAGGGACTCATCCTTATCATAACACTGGAAGTACTTCTAGTTGCATTTTCTATCTCCGTTTGAAGAAGTATTATCCAACATGATTGGGCAATGATAAGACCCCAATTGTGGTAGATGTAAAAACTTTGCACCTGGGAAATGAATAACAAAATCTTCATTTGTGACGGCCCTGTCAAGTCTTGACCTGCGAATGCCAGTTCCATGAACATTTGAAGACCAAGTAAATGATCTTCATGTGTATTCCATGTCCTCCAGACCCGCCTCATGAATTAAATCAATGAAAATAGAGTCCCTTGAAGAAGTATGAGAAGAAGTACAACCATTGTATTTTCTACTTTCATTTGGAAACACCAAGTTCAGGTCACCAATAATGACCCACGGTTGTTGAATAGTCTGGCTTAAATCCTTGATATATGTCCATTGTTTTTCTTTGTGGTTAGGATATGGAGACCCATACATACAAGTAAGAACCCATTCTGGTCTACTAGGATCATCCTGCACCAAATAATTTATAATCCAAGATTCTGAATTGATAATACTAAAATGAAACCCATATTTCTATAGAAGGATTAAACCTCCAGCTAAACCCCTAGAAGGAATCAGTTTACAGTTTTGAAACTTATATGATCTAATAAACTTTCTCATTTTATCTTCTCCTATCTTGGCCTCTGATAAAAAAATGATATCTGGATCGTATTTATGCATAAGATCTCTAAGGTGATCTCTAGTTTTTTTATTAGAAAAACCTTGACAGTTCCATGCTATGACTCTCATGTTTGTAAACTGGTCACTAGTATGCAAAAAAGTAAAACCACAACTAAATCGTAAGATTAAAATATGTAAAAAAACCAGACTTGAATAAGAATCAAAATATTTGCAAACACAATAAGAAAGAAAGAAAGTATTTACCGGAGTTGCATGGTCCCCCTATATGTGCATGTCATTCAGCTATGTGCTAGGAGTGTTGGTATTCTTTGTACCACTATCCACTGTGTCCATAGGATCATCTTGAGTGCTTGTTGAAGCATAATCGGGGTTGTTCCCTCCATGAGTAACCAGAATGGGACCTAATATCGAAGGGTTTGAACAATTAGTTTGGATTGGTTGGTTGCTAGATCTCTTAGTGTGTCTAGAATCCTCAGCTTCTGTGACTTGCTCATTCTCAACATGGACATAGTCATTATCCTGTTCTTCAGCTTCAACTTCAGCTTCAGCCACCTTCTCCGTAACTTGATTCTTTGCAGAACAATGTTCTTCATATTCCTCTTGAGTCATGGACCGCTCACGCAGAATTTCAGCCACTGCTTCACAAGTATTGTCATCATGGTCAATCATATAGCATTGATTACAAATATTATGGGGTTGTTTAACCCAGTGATATATGATTCATGTTGGCTCTCCTGAATTAGTGTTCCACCAATCACCTCTTTTCAATGGTTTTTTGAGATCCATCTCAATGCGTGCAGTGATCATATTGCTCCCACGTGGTCAGCAGTTTTTAGGGTCTGTAGAGATTTTCTTTCCCAAATCTGCTATTGCTTCATTAATCACGACTTCATGATGATGTTCCAGAAGTAATCCTTTGAAGTGAACATTCCAAGCCTGCATCGTGAAGACATAATCCTTGTATGCCACAGCAGTAGTATATTCTTGTAAATCCAATAAGCTTTTCAAAACATTCCAGAGAGATTTTTTGATAAACTCCTTAATATCCTTTTGAGAGTTGAACTTGAAGACGTACATATACTTTCCCACCACCATTAATTCTCTTTTCTTGTATTTCTTCCATAGTAAATCCAGTTCATCCTTAACTTGTGATGTTTCAACCTCATCCTCATCAGTCATAAGCTTACCTATTAAACTGTTAGCCCAGGCTTCAACAACTTCACCCAAAGTCTTGCTAGACCTAATAGCACCTCTATTTTTCCTTATGGTTATAACTTCCATTCTTTCAGTGATGTCTTGAAGGTTTTTGCTAGTATTGTTTGCCTCCATTAGTTTGCACAAAGGTAAGGTTTTTTTTTAGGGTTTAGGATTTCAGAGATAAGACGATAGTGAGGTTTTTAATCCTTAGAGTTGGATTTATTCTTATTATTTTAGGGTGATAGATACTTAGGATATTTTATTTCATAAAAAGAAGACGAAAATATTCCAAGGATGTTGAAAATTTTATTCTGTTTAGCCGGCAATGCATGCGACTCGCTCTGTCTTGCTGACTACATAAATCGACTACGTAAATCACGGGTGCCACTAGAGGGAAAGTTTAGGTTTTGAATTTTTTGAATCTGAATCGGGAAGGGAATCGGAGGGATCACCTGGTTACTCATGGTTACCAAAACTTGATAGGGATATAGATTATAGATCTCATATTGAAAAAACTTCATAGCTCCTCTCACTTCTATAAAAAAAAATGGTGGAATTTTTGGAAAGGAGAAGGTAAACCTAAAATTACTGCACGATTTTAGACGCGAGATTTTTTCTGAGATATGGATTGGCAATAATAAGGTCACGGGAAAAAAAAAATATATTTTCACTGGCTGTACTGTAGCAGTCCACTGTAAGAGCTCTGTCAATTTAACCCCGTGGGCTCTATTTTTTTCCAGAACATTAAAAACACAACTAGAAACTACATTTTAACAAAACAAAATTTACATGTTGAAGTGTTTTTGAGTGACGGTAACTAACTACTCATCCTGTTCATTCACATTGTTTCAACTTATGCTTAAATAGGTACAACACATTTTCTTATCCAGAAGCTTTCTTCAGCAACTTCCGGAATCGTCACCGGCACCGGAATATGTTTGATGCAAAAGCTCAGTACTGAACTAATTCCAACCAGTTGAATTTAGTTGCAGAACTAAAGAGAGTGAGAGATACTATTTTCATATTTCCATGGCCACCAAGCAGGATTTGCAAGTTTTTCTTTTTTCACCAGAAATGCTCTTGTTGTGGATTTTGTTGGTTCAATGCATTTCATCATCATCAGGAGATGTGGAAACGACACCTACTAGAAAAATGTCTAGAGCAAATGAAAATCATCTACTAAGCTATGATTTTCACAATAGGAGCTGCCCAAACGTCGAGAGGATAGTTCACAATGTAGTCTCTCAGAAACTTTTAGAAGCCCCAACTACTGCTGCTGGTGCTCTCAACTCTTCTTCCATGACTGTTTCGTCGAGGTAGTACTTTTTTCTTCTCTGGTAATTATGTTGCATTACATTCATTTGATTTTTCTCTTATGTGCATTTTTACCTTGTAATTTGTTTATATGACTAGGGTTGTGACGCGTCGGTTTTGATAGCATCTAGCAGCACAAACAAAGCCGAGAGAGATGCAGAGATAAACTTATCATTGCCTGGAGATGGATTCGATGTGTTCTTCAGAGCCAAGAGGGCATTGGAGTTGCAATGTCCTGGTATTGTTTCTTGTGCAGATGTCATGGCCATTGACACTAGAGACTTGGTTAATTTGGTAAGCACGTAACAAAAACCTTCATTCAATTTATCGTTTGCAAAGAAGTTCGAGAGGTTACGGATTCTATCTGTTGCAGGTTGGAGGTCCAAGATGGGAAGTACAGAAAGGGAGAAGAGATGGACTTTATTCAAAGGCTTCAAGAGTAGGAAACAACCTTCCTGAAGTGAATCAAACCATCACTCAACTTATCAATCTCTTCGAGTCGAAGGGACTAACAGTTATGGACATGGTAGCCTTATCGGGTGCACACACAATAGGTTTATCACATTGTAAAGAATACATGAGCAGGATTTACACTTACAACAAGACATTTGACATTGATCCATCTATGAACAAAGATTATGCGCTATCCCTTAGAGTGCCATGTCCTAATAATCACATATTAGACCCTAATGTTGTTTCCTTCAATGATATTTCTACTCCTTTTAAATTCGACAATGCGTATTATAATAACCTTAGAAAGGGGTTAGGCTTGCTGGAGACTGATCAGAAGCTTTTCACAGATTCATTTACCCGTAAGTACGTGTTATCCATGGCAAAGAATGAAGAGTTTTTCTTTAGTAATTTTGTCTCTGCAATGATCAAGCTGGGTAGCGTTGGAGTGAAGATTGGAACGGACGGAGAGGTCCGGCGTGATTGCGGGTTCGTCAATCCTTGATACAGTTTTTTGTGTTCTAGCATCTAATTTAACAAAGCTAGCCAGTATAGAAGTTAAGGATGATTGTATTATATGTTGCACTTGCTTTGGCACGCGTACTGCGCGAATAGCCCTTGCTAGTGCATGCAGATATTCCTTATTCACGCACTGTTGCGTGAATCTACACCTTCTGTATCAGTGTGTTGCGCAGAAAATCGAAAAATCACAATGCAGATGAATAAACATTAAAAAAAATAAAAAAAATTAAGATTCATTTATTATTATGATTATTTTTTTACTATCTTTTTTTTTTTTTTGCAAAATTTAAGACGCATAAATCCACCATATTGAAAATCTCTTCAATTCTTCAAGGTTGAAGGGGCCATTGATACACCTCTTGGTACTTCTTAGTGCTTAGCATGTATTCAGAGATGCCAAATGAATCAACAGAAAAATTGCATTCATTCTCGCACCGGTTCCATTCTCTTTTTGCCTCGTATATAACATAGCTGCCTTTAATTAGTCTTCCATTTACGTCATTCCACCACATATTGCACCAGAACAGTGTTGAATCAAGAATATTAATTCTAAACTTCCATTGGAAATTCTCACCATGTGCTAATTCATGCTCGCCTAAATCATCGTCTCTGGATTTGCAGTGAATGTTTAGACTGATCCCGTCATATATGTCGTTAGACACAGACAAACGAACTTTTTCGAAAATTACATTTGAATGGTTATCGGATGCACATTCACTAACAAAGACGGCAAACATCACCGCTGCCATTAGGTATGCACCTGTAGCACTGATCTTTCTCGTCATGTTGCTTGTTAAATGTGATTTTTGCTTGGTTTAAGGGTTCATATATAGATGATCATCTCATGGCTATTGAGAACGAATCAAATCAGATGGTTCTATTTTTCAATCTTTCTGACTTGCTCCTACGGAACCAAGGTCGAAAAGATTGAAAAGGTGCAGGGCATGAACTTGCAAGAATACATATATGGTAAGCGTTAATAGCAGTAAGAAGATCCTTCTGTGTGATTCTGACATATTTCTTTTATGGCAGGAGATTCATTTCAGATTCGCAAATTGAAAAAAAAGATACAGCAATTAATGAAATAAGAACCGGATGCCTAGCATGCGCATGATGTGCGCATTGGATGCTTACCACCTCATTGGAATGTCCGCTGCTCCTGGCCACCACGATTAGGAACACATTATGCAGCATTGAGCCAAAGAACCGTGCGCCATAGCTACAGGCCTTGCCATATTAAGATTTAAATCATGCAAAGTATCATTCCCACTGAAGGGTAAAAAATATTTTTTTTGGAGTCAAAACTTTTGAGAAAGTTGCTTCCACTTTTTTGTACACCTGGGCATTTGACATATACAATTGGGTGGCATTTATGGGAGCTACAGATATACAGATATATGTTTGCCAGCTCTGTATAAAATGTGATCAGGTCAATGAACGACTAAACAAAATGTTTCATGTTTCAATCTGAATTTTACAGATTACAGATATCTGGAGAGAAGAAAAACCACAAGAACCCAGCTCACACAGCTGCAGTTCAAACCAGACATTTTTCATTTCAAAACTCGCGTTACATTTTCATCAAACATTAAAGACCAATAGAAAATGACTACAGAAAAATTTCAATCAGAACACTGCTAAAGGCTCCCATTTCTAGGACTCCCATGCCCTATGGTGTAGGAGCTGGTTGCCTCATTTTCGCTTGCAGGTGTGCGGTAGCTTCATCTGCTATGGCTTTTTTCTTGGATGCAACCTGCATTTGATGTACAAGTAATAATAAGATATGGGTATGTATGATAGAGCAAAAGCAATATGAGATGTCAGAAATCCAGCATAGCTTAGTATTCTGAAATGTGGAGTTCTAGCAGAAACAATACAAAAAGATTTAAAATAAAGATTGCACTATTCAGATCAGGGGCGGAGCCACAGGTTGGGTAATCCTGGCTGTAGCGGAACCAGCCACCCAGCCACCCCCCACCTCCACCACCAGTGGTGGAACCAGGTTTTTGAAATGAGGGGTGCTAAAAAAATTATTCTGTCGCACCTAAATGGATATCTAGTGGTTTTATTGAATCGTTAAGGTAGAAAAGCGAAACTGAAATTGGGAATTGCACTATGCGCAACAGTTGAATATGCAATTTATGTAATTTTGGACTGTACACTACACATCGATCTGTGTACGTAAACTGCATACAAGAGTAGACAATTACAAACCATTATATGGAATGAGGGACTGAACTAAATTATATACTACCATGTTACACAGACTAGCTATCCGTGTACGTAAACTGCGTACAAAAGTAGACAACTACAAACCAAGGAAGGGTAATCTTAGGGTATTATTTTATATCCATGTACAAAAGTAAAAAACGCAGGAAACCTAAACACAAACTTTCTCTTGAATCTCTTCCGCCTCTTATTCTTTCTCAATATTTTTCTTCTTTGTCTCATCTTGTTAAACAGAAAAACTACCACTCTGACATTCTTAATTTAATAATTAAGGTCAGCTAAAGCTTGTTATTGTTGTGCGAATTATTTGATTTAGTGGTTATCTGATAGAAATTGAAAGTTAATTTGATGGTAATTGAAGTGATTATATAAGAAATTTAGAACACAAACAGAAGAATTTGACTTGGACGAAAACTGGGTGGACTAAATTTAAAAACATAGTGCGCTAAATTGCTAGACCTGGTGGACTAAATGACACAAATTGCGCTAAATTTCATGGTCAGGATTTCTGAAAATTTAGGGGGGCTACAGCCAGGTTTAGTCAACCTGTGCTTCCGCCCCTGTCCACCACAAAAGCTAAATTACCTATCGCTGAAGCACTTTGTGCCATTTAGCCCACCTGGTCCAGCAATTTAGCCCACTATGTTTTAAAATTTAGTCCACCCTGTCTTATTGTAAGTCAAATTCTTATGTTTGTTTTTCTATAATCACTTCAATTACAAACAAACAGCCAAACAAATTAACTTCATTTCCATCGGATAACCACTAAATCAAAATAGAACACTAACGAGTAACCTCCACAGCTTTTGCACAATAATAATAACCTTTAGCTGACTTTAATTATTACACTAAGAATGTCAGAGCAGTAGTATTTCTGTTAAACAAGATGAGACGAAGTCACGAAGAAGGAAAATACTGAGAAAGAAAAAGAGGATGAAGAGATTCAGGAGAAAGTTTATGTCTAGGTTTCTTTTGTTGTTTGATATTATCCTTCCTTTCTTAGAATTTAATCACACTTGTGTCTCATGTATGCAATTTTAGCAACACCTGGGACGAAAGAGATACCTAGTACTTGGAATTTGATGTTTTAGTTACATAGCAGAATACATTTAGGCAGCAAAAATGCTATGGTGGAACATGGTAGTATATGAATTGAAATTGACCACTATTGTCTACTTTTGGAATAGGAAACCACTGAACAGACTGAGCGACAACGTCGTTCCTAATGTCTACTTTGTTGTTTCGGCATAATAAAGTAAACCGGTGGACGTGAACACATGCGTTACATATTTGGGGGAAGTACTTTATCCGTTACTTACTGATCAGTTCCGTGTTCGGGAGTAGTACTTCATATACAGTTTATGTATCCATCAATGTGTAGTATACAGATCCCAATTACATTGACTGCATGTTTACGTATTAGCTTCGTTTCTATTTTTAACTAGTCGGAAAGAAGAAAAAAACAAACAACCAAGTACACTGATTTATGTGCGACACTGATTCAGATGATCCCTTTTGTGATTCAGATGATCTCTTTTGCGGCCTTTTATCAACTTCCCAAGCATGCTAGTGACGGAATCATTATTATGCTACTAAGTCACATGTTCAGAAATTTAATGTAACGTTATTGGTGATAGTAGTTTTAAAACCAAAACAAATATTCATGCTTGATCAACTAATATAAAACACATGTCAGCTCATAACTTATGTTTTGACAAGCCTTGGAACACTACTCGTCAAAACCAAAATAAAAGTTATCTCAGGCATATCTTGGTACATTATGAACAATACAGAAGAATTATAGAAACTTTGTAGAATACTTGACTCTAATCAAAACATAGAAAGGATGCTGGTTATAGATTGATCGTTTTGTTCTGGTAAAGTTGGAGATAAACAAACAAACTTCTCTCTTCTCTAGAATTTTAACTTCTGAGAAGTGCTTCTATTTCTACAAGAAGCAAAAAGCGAAAGTCCATCCAGATTCCAAACACAATGTCAAGAAGTTCTATATCGATGGCCTTTATTTATACAGTATTTAGTACACCACCAAAGGTTTAGGCTCATGTCTTCAGTGACAGCACCTATCTTTTTCCAGTTTGTTGGGAGCAATTCAGAACCTTGGATTTTTTGAAGGCTGGACATGCAGCCACACACTAAATCACCGAGATGAATTTCCATCCTAGCCTAATTCACTTTGCACCTAAGTTTTCAAATTCAAGTTTGTATATCTAGAAATGCACATGTGCTTATAATCAGTGTATCTTCTATTTGGGTAATTGGGTTGATTCATTAACTCAACATAAAAGTCATATTTCAAACAAATCATCCACAACATAAAACAGCCCAACAACAATATACTGAGGAAGAACATGCCAAAAGACATAAATAACACTTATGGTTACTCAAAATGTACCTCAATAAGCTGCTCATAGTTTGATTTCAGTAAGTTGATTTTTCGTTCACAATAATCTATGCCTTCAGCCATTGTTTTCTGATCCAAGCACAAAAAACAAAATCATGACTGTCAGTTTCTGAAAAATACCAGTAAAATGTGCAAGCACACATATATCAGGCAGTTATCATCTGCTTTCTACATATCAAAAGATAAAGACTGGAAACAAAGATAAATATAATGTTTCATTCCAGTCCAAATCGTTACACATCACTCAACAAAACATAGTTTCTGAAAAATACCAATAAAACTGTGCAAGCACACATATATCAGGCAGGTCTCATCTGCTTTGTACACATATAGTAGCGTTTTGTGGGATATCTTTACTTAACAAGTTTCTTAAATTGACAAAAAGCTCAAATTCATTCATTCAACTCGTTTACACACACTGTAGTGCCATTGGGATAAATATTCTCGCAAAAAACTGCACCAAAAACCTAAGCCATGTAAACTCATAAATAGAAACCAGCACCTACTCATTTACACACATTGCAGTGCCATTGTGATAAATATTCTCGCAAAAAAACACACCAAAAATCTAAGCCATGTAAACTCATTGTAGTTTCTCATAATAAATAGAAACCAGTACACAGTATACTCCCAAATAAAAATCAATCAGAGTCTACCAATATTTCCACAAAGAGTCTTCCATACAAATGTGACATGGATTACGCCTACACTGAAGATAACAAAACCCTAATAACCTAATAAGAACCCCAAAATCTAATAAAACTTAATCCAATTTATCAATTAACATTGAAATTTGGGCAGAAAACCTACCTCAATGAAGTATCCAGTGCCAACATCAACAAGGACTTTATTAGCATCATCAAGTGTTCCAGGGACATATAGAGATGCAGTAAGAGGCACTAACATTTTCTTACCTGTTATAATAATCCAACAATCAATCAATATTAACTAAGTGATAATCAGTCAATATTGAATAAAGAAAAGAAAAGGAGAGAAGAAGGGTAAACCTTGAGGACGAAGAGAGAGATCATGAAGAGCAGTAGAAGCGATTTCAAGACGAGTAGTAGCAGTTCTAATGTTATTCAAACTGTCTTGAAGAAGATTAACTTCAAGATCAGATTGTTCTTTAAGTCCTTTCAGCTGTTCTAAGCTCAACTTCTCCATTTTCTCAGATTTGCCCTAGTTTCCACCCTCACTTGTTCTTCTACAATGGTTTGTATGATGATGATTCAAAACTCTGCTGCAAAAATACTGAGCTTTGCCCCTCTCTTCTTCCAGAAATTGCTTAGAAACCTATATGGGCCTTTGTTTGTGATATCGAGAGCCCGTATAGCTCAGTGGTAGAGAGCAGTCTTGTAAACTGGAGTCCGATCCTGCTGCATGTAGGCATCGCTTCCTTTTTCTTTTCTTTTTCACCGGTAGATTTCCATTTTTTTTTAATTTTGATAATTAAGGAACCTTTTCACACTAATGGTAATTCTTCCCCGTGACAATGAATTTTAAAATCGAAAATAAAAGAATATTACAAAGAAATAAGATCATAATGTAAAAGTACAATACCGAGAAATCTGACAAGAGAACAAGAAAGATTACTGAAATAAGACAAATATAAGTATGAATAAGATCCGATTAAAGATGTGCTCCCCAAATATATAGGAGTGATTTGCTTAAATCTCATGCAGCTAGGGATGACGATTCCGTAGTAAAAAAATGATGAAGATACAGTCGCCGGATAAATTAATGATGAAGTTTTCGTTGAAGATTTCATCGCTAAAGACAACTATTTTTAAGTTTTTGTCGTTGGACATCATCCTCTGTTGATCTTAAAACCCAAATTATTAATAACCAAAAACCGTCACTAAAGTTTAGATAAACATTCGAATATGATATAGAACCACCATAATTGTGTACATAAGTGGAAAACACAGTAACTAAACTAAACTAACTAGTCTGTAGTAAAGATAATATGATCCACGCTTTAATTCAGTCCAATCCCTCAAAACAAGAATGGTTATTATCTTGTGTTTATGGGTCTACTCATGTAGATATGAAGAAATTACAATGGGATTTTCTACAAGATCTCAGTGAAAATGTTTTTCAACCCTGAGTGGTTTTTGGAGATCTCAATGTTCATCTCAATAATAAGGGCCAAACCTCAAATAATATTCTCATTGATAATTGGGTCACCAAAATCATTGATTCCTCTGGGTTAATGGATTTGGGTTTCATTGGCTCTAATTACACTTGGTCTAATAAGTTAAATGGAAAGGGATATAAAAGAAGAAGGATTGATATGGCTCTTCATAATGCTTTATGGCAGATGGAGTTTCCCAATTCAAAGTTATATCACCTTCCATTTAGAGCCTCAGATCACTGTCAAATATTACTTCTCACGGAAACAAACTGTCATAAACCTAGTTTCTCTTGGAAATTTTATAAATGTTAGCTCACAGATTCTTCTTGTGGTGAGTTAATCAACAATTCTTAGAGATCTTTACCCAATAATACTTCATTTTCAGATAGATTGAACAAAACAAGGAAGGACTTAGCCAAATGGAATAGAGGGGAATTTGGAAACATTAGAGATCATATCAAATTCTATAAAAATCAGCTAACTCATCTTCAATCTCTTCCACATAGTGACAACATCAGCTCCCAAATTCAGAATGCAGTTGATAGTCTAAGTAAATGAGAAAAGATTGAGTATGAATTCTGGCAGCAAAAATCGAGGGATAATTGGATTAGAGATGCTGACAATAACACGACATATTTTCACTCTAAGGCCAACAGAAGAAGATCGATAAATAACATATCTGCTCTTAGGGATTCTAATAGTAAATGGTATCATAAAAGAGAAGATATAGCTAACCTTCTTAAGGATCATTTCTCTTTTATATCCACTACCACTAATCCGCAGTTACAAGATATGTCTTTTGATCTTATTCGGTCAATAGTTTCTCCTGTGGATAATGAGATGCTAATGGTGAAGCCAACTAAAGAAGAAATTTATAACACTTGAAAAACCATGTCAAGATGGAGCTCTCCGGGTTTAGACGGTTTCCCTGTTGGGTTCTATCTTTCTCAGTGGAGTCTTTTGGGCGATGACATAATTTCTATGGTTCAGGAATTCTTTGCAACAAAGAAAATACCAGATCATATCAACCAAACAATCACTTGCTTAATCCCCAAATACTTATATCCTGTAACCCCAAATGATTATAGGACAATAGGTCTATGCAACTGTTCCTACAAGATCATTTCAATACTTATGGTCTTAAGGATGAAACCTTTGATGGAGAAGATAATTTATCCATATCAGGAAGCTTACGTCCTAAAAAGGATAATTAATGATACTATCATTATGGCCCATGAATTAATACACTCGATGAAAATGTCGAAGAAGAAAACAGGGTTAGTGGCTCTAAAGTTAGACATGTAGAAAGAATTCGATAGATTAGAGTGGAAGTTTATTGATAAAATCCTACAACATTTAGGATTCTGTGAAGATCGGAGAACAATCATTCAACAGTGCATTTCGACTACGTCTGTCTCTATCAGGCTGAACATAAGCATTTGTAATTCCTACATTCCATCAAGGGGTCTAAGACATGGGGACCCGTTGTCTCCCTATCTGTTCATCTTATCCATGGAGTATCTATCAAGATCCTTAGAGCAGGCTGAAAATTCTAATCAAATACAGGGGATTCGGGTTTCTCAGAATGCATTTCCGATAAATCATTTTCTTTTCGAAGATGATTGTTTACTATTTTTTCATGCTACTCAGTTGGGTCTTGCTCATATATCTAAATATCTACAGACTTTTGGGATGTTTTCGGGGCAGGTTATTAACTTCTCAAAATCTGCAGCTTTCATTTGTGGGGATATTTCTCATGAACAGAAGTTATCAATAATTGATGGCCTGAGAGTTAAACAGTTGTGTAAAAATGACAAATATCTGAGTTTACCAATACTTATTGGAAAATTCAAAGTTAATTCCTTCTCATCAATTAATGATTCTTTTGAAAATAGATTTAATGGCTGGAGTGCTAAAACCCTGAATCAAGCAGCAAAAACCACTATGATGAAGTCAGTTCTAAACTCTATCCCAGCTCATTTCATGAGTAATTTTATATTACCAAAGAGTACTTTGAACTAATTTGACTCGCTTCAAAGGAAATTTTCTTGGGACATAGAGAAAATAATGGAATTAATTTTACTTCTTGGGATTCTCTTTGTCATTCCAAGGAAGATGGAGGACTTCCTTTTCGCAATCCTGAACAGTATAATAATATGGCGTTAATTACCAAATTGGCATGGAAATTGTCTACAGAACCAGATAAGCCATGGGTTAAAAGTATGAAAGCCAAATATTCTCCAACATGTGATTTCCTTCATCTGCAGGAAAAACATCAAAACTCATCTTGGGTTTGGAAAGAGATTGAAATGGGTTTATAAAATGTCATAAAATACCATAGTTGGGATGTTAGGAGCGAAACTAAAATACTAATTTGGTATGAAAAGTGGATTAGAGGATGGGACTTTCCTCCAGTTCCCAAGGATTCTTTTAGAGAACCTGTTATATTTGTATATGTTTCTGATCTAATGTTCAACAACCCTAGGAGATGGAACACAAATTTAATCAGGGATATGTTCCCAAATCACATTGCAGATTTAATTCTTCAAATCAACTTAGCTCAGACTGGCCAGGATAGACTAATTTGGGAGCCTGATAGATGGTAATTTCATAGTAAAGTCAGCATATAAGGCGTTAACTTATGAGACTTACAGAAGATATCAGCAATCTCAGGTTATTCCCAAAATAGTTTGGAGAAATATTTGGAAAGTTGTAGTTCCACACAGGGTAAAATTGTTTATTTGGAAATTCTTAAGAGCTATTGTCCCAACTAAAGAAAAACTCAGTTACTATAAAACAAACATAGATACCAAATTCCCCCACTGTAACTCGAAGGCAGAATCATTGTGGCATCTGCTTATAGAATGTGACTATGCTAGAGCTATATGGTTATCTATGTCAATGTAGATACCATACAGTCTCAACACATAGACATTTCTTCTTGGATCTTCAGCTGGTTTTCATATAGAGGCCAGGCAAATGCAGATCGAACTCTTTGGCAGGTAACTTTAATGTGCACGGCATGGCACATTTGGAAAATAGATGTATGAAGGTCTTTCAAAACAATAAATTTAACTGCTGGTCTACCTGTAGTGCCATACAAAGTCTGGTTAATCAATGCATGTCTGACAGACAGTACAAGAATAAGAAGAATCATCTAAGTACTGAACAACATTGGAGTCCTCCGCCATATAATCGTTTAAAAATGAATATTGATGCTTCTTTTGATCATATTACTAAAACTGTTGGAATTGGACTAATTTTAAGGGATCATGCAGGCACAGCCAGAGGCATCAGGGGAAGATACATCAATGGAGGAATAGACCCGGAACATGCAGAATGCTTGGTCATGAAACATGCTATCTTATGGTCCAAAGAATTGCAACTTCAAAACGTAATCTGTGAATCATACTGTATAAATGTAGTCAGTTCTATCAAAAATGTTGATCTTGTAGTTCACTGGATGAACCAGGGATATGTAGATGAAATAAGGCATTTACTGTCTTCCTTTTCTTATTTTGATGTCAGTCATGTTAAAAGAACTTAAAACAATATAGCTCATGTAATAGCTAAAAAATCAAGAACTAGCAGAGCCTCTTTTGAATTTTGGTGTAACATCCCTGAGGAGTATAAAAAACTGATAAGGGATGAAAGGCTGGCTAGTAAGAAGTTACGTAATGTCTCTGCTTAAATGAAGAAGTTCTTTGCATAAAAAAAATTAAACTAACTAACTAACTAAACTAGAAAGTAAGAAAAGGTGAAAAAATATGCTCAGGTTTAGTCCAAAACGGACTAGATTTGAGCATATGAAGAGCAATTGGTGGTGTTTTTGTAAGAGAAGAAGGAGTTGGAGAGAGAGAGAGGAGAGAAGGAATGCAATAAGTGGTTCAGATCTTACATGTGGGCATGGCATTTGTTTTAATTTTTTTTTATTATTATTATTATTATCTTCCTTCAGTATTTCGTCGTTAGTTTTTGGTTCTTGTTTATGTGTTACTTATTCTCTATTGAATAGTTCGTTCCTAGTTTATGATTCTTGTTTATGTGTTACTTTATTTTTATTTTGGTAGCATCGTTTAGTTTATGATTCTTGTTTATGTGTTATTTCAATATTTTTGTCTTCAGTAGTTCATCGTTAGTTTCTGATTCTTGTGTATATTGTTTATAGCATATGCAGATATTAAAATTCATTGCTTGACGTATACAGAAGATCTAGTTTTGCTATTTTAGTGAAGTTTGATCTTCCTAATGCTAATATTTTCTGTGTTTTATAGTTTTTTCATGTTTTGAAGAGTTTCAACGTTTCTTTTTGCATTTTTCTTCATAAACCCTTTTATGAAGAAGGTATACCCATAGTTTGTTAACGGTTTTTCTGTTTATCATTTTGTTCTTAAAACCAGTAGGGTTCTTGATATTTTTCCATTCACTAAAAGATTTTGCGTTGAAGTGTGTACTTCTTCAACCAAATCATCTTTTCAATAGTTTTTTTTTATTTTTTTAGTTTCTCTATGGTACTTTTCATCTTAAAACCCTTTCAGTGAAGTTTGATCTTCTTGATACCAATGTTTTATGCGTTTAACAGGTTTTCATCTTTTTAAGGGTTTCAACATTTATCTTTGCATTTTTCTTCATAAACCCTTTTATAAAAACAGTCTATACTTATTACAAATCATAGTTGGTTAACAATTTTTCTATTTATCTTTGTTCTTAAGACCAATGAAGTTCTTGTTACTTTTTCTTAGTGGCCATCTATTTTGATAGATTTTTTTTTAGGATTTCTCCATTTTTGTTCTAATTTCATACATATCTTTCGTTTCTTTTCAGGTGAGTAAAAATTATTCCCATGATGGAAAACATCGGTTTTCGGTAGATTTTTTGGTTTTTACTGATTTAGTATTCTAACATTCTTATAAGAATATATTTATTATTTTTGTTTCAGAAAAATTATTTTTCGGATGTCAAGTACTACACTGACGACTCCATCAAACCTTTCCCTAATGGAAAACATCGGTTTTTGGTAGAGTGTTTTTGTTTTTACTGATTTAGTATTCTAACATTTCATTTTCTTATATGAATATATTTTTTATCTGTGTTTCAGAAAAGTTACACGTCTAAGGGTGAGTAGTTCATCGTTAGTTTTTGATTCTTTGATGTGTTACTTTTTTTTCTTCAGTAGTCCATCGTTAGTCTTTGATTCTTGTTTATGTGTTACTTCTTTTTATTTATTTTAGTAGTTCATCGTTATTTTTTTTATTATTGTTTATTTGTTACTTTATTTTTATTTCGGTAGTTCATCGTTTAATTTTTGATTCTTGTTTATGTGTTATTTTTCTCCTTGTTCATCATTAGTTTCTGATTCTTGTTTATATTGTTAATAGCATATTCAGATACCAAATGCAGAAGCCAAAAACAAAAATACATTGCTTCTCTAAAAGTTATTTTTTATTTTTTTTTTGCTTTTAGAAGTCATTTTGTAATTGTATCATCAAACAAATTTCTGACTTTATGACTCAATTAAATGGAAAACTAATTTCTTAACGTGTATCCAAACATTTTATTATAAGATATGCACATTTGTTGTATAAAACTTATATAGAAATGTTTGGTAAAAGCAAAACAAAAGAAGTTATTTACAAGTCAAAAAAGTATAAATTTTAGAATGCAAAACTACTGCTGGTATCCAAAAACCCTATTACTATCGTGAATACGAAAAAATTGGATAACCGTTTACCTCGGTGCAAATTATCAGCTGAACTTACAATGAAGAAATTTTATGTTATGTAATTTGCATCATCCAAAAAGTTATATTATTCTCTAGTTGTTGTTTATTTTTTTGTCAAGTAGTTAGAGACCTTTTAGTTCATTTATAGAGATAATGTCTACTAACAAAATAACAACAAAATCACTTGATGTGAGTTTTTTATAGCATCTTGCAAATAAAATATAATGCTTTGGGAGTATCCTTTGCTATAAGAAAACCTTAGATGATGGCCGATATCATAATCTCTAGCCTCTCACAAACATCTGTTCACTTTATGTGGAGAGAAACGTCAACAAAATCACTTGGTGTGAAGTTTTTGCTGGCATTGTGAAGAAACTCCAATGATTTGGGTGTACCCTTTGCTACAAAAAAAATCATATATATGGTATCATAAGCTCTAGCCTCTTGTAAACATCCACTTCCATCCATTTTGTGATTATATGGTTAGCTTGACCGGACTAGCATACTATTACGAAAAACCAAGTATGATGCGGCATCATGAACTAGAAATTTTCCAGGAATTCCATCGAAAAATTTTCTTGCATATTTGAGGTTACCATCCCAGCATAAACATGAATGAGAACTGTGTAAGAATTTATATCAACTGCGATACTGCACACTCCATAATATCAAATAATTGGATTGCTTTGACGATAAAACCGTTCTTGCATTATCCATATATCATAATATCATATATGACTGCATCGGCATAAGTTTCCATCTCGGTAAACACATATTTTGGAGTCGTAACTCTTCCACTATGACACAACCCCCTCAACAATATACTGTAACTAACTCAGGTTGATATTAACCCAAAGTAGTTAATATCGTATCAACCGAGTCCGATACACCTTTACAAATGATTATATCGGTTTCTATCGGTGATACATCATCAAGAATAGAATTTAATATTTATTATTGTTTCAATCTAAAAAAAATTGTGCCATATGATGCTTTAATTTTCAAGATCAAAATCTTCACAGTACAAATTCAATCACATTCCACTATCTATTGTCAGTAATTTCCCATTAATTTTCACCATCGTCTCAGCTAATTTCAACAAACTCACATTGGAATCAGCTTGTCGTTACTTCTTGTACTCAAAATCTATCTTATATGTTGATACAAACCCACATGATTCACAATTAGAAAGGTTCTCATGCATATGCAGGATAACAAGGCGGAGGATATTGAAGAGTACAAAACACATAATATTCCCACAAGGATAAGAAACTCATTAAGAAAACTGGAATAATTAGAAAATTCTTTACCGAATCGGGTTGAGTTTTCAGGGTATAAAGGAAGAAGGTAACTAGGAGGAAGGGTTCTGTTTATAGATCTTCAGATCAAATAATTTATTCTACCAAATTACCCTTACTGATATTATCAGTGTATAGGTGAAGCCGATATATCGGTTTGTACCGGACAATGTGAGCGATCTTATCGTTCAGTTCTTGTATCATCGATATTTTAGATATCATAAAGGTTATTTCCGATACACGATAAAAACTGATAATATCGGCTGGTACAAACGATATTGACTACCTTGATTAACCCATTTACTAGTTAGTATCATTCTAATGGAAGTCTTACGTGGAAAATTAAACATTATTTTGGCTCCATGTTTCTCCCTTGGTCACTAGGTTTTGGTGTTGTGGTTGATGGGTAGTGTGGTGTTTATACCTTGACTCGTATTTTGGCCTTTATAGGATTCTGAGACTTAGAACCACTTTTCCGGACTTAACAAAGAGAAAGCTAGGGTTTTCAAGATTGAGGAAATAAATGTAAAATATTTTCCTCTGGTTTTTTCCATGGTGATTTGGTTTTGGAAATTCTTTCTCATGGCTTTGATTTCGGGATTTAAATTGATTTAAAATTTCAGTGGCATGAAATGAAAAATTAAATTGATATGTAATTATTCTAACCAAACAATGATTTTCTATCTTTGATAATGGCACCAATTGAAAAAGCAGGGATCTAACAACCACACCCAATATTTCGCTTAGCAATCTGTATGGACTAACTCCAATATACTTTCAAGAGAATTAAGTACACAGTCAGACTCAATCTTAAGAAAAGTATCAAAGAGTTATATCTCTATTTCTCAATTCAATCTGCAATCAAACAAATAGGAATTTGCGAGCCTGATTGAATATAAGAAATAACTTGGACGGTATCAAAAACCAATATCCAAGTGTCAATCAATTTAATCAACAACCAAAGGTTGGATTCACAATTGATTGAACTTGCGCACAACCTGTGATATTTAAATTATATAAACAAATATAATGCGGAAAAGAGATAACACAGACACCAGAAGTTATGTTAACGAGGAAACCACAAATGTAGAAAAACCCCGGGACCTAGTCCAGATTTGAACACCACACTGTATTAAGCCGCTACAGATACTAGCCTACTACCACTTAACTTCGGACTGGAATGTACTTGAGCCCTAACCAATCTCACACTGATCAAAGTACAGTTACGTTCCTTACGCCTCTTAAACCACGCCGGATTCTGCGCACTTGATTCCCTTAGCTGATCTCACCCACAACTAAGAGTTTCTACGACCCAAAGTCGAAGACTTGATAAACAAATATGTCTCACAAAGAAAAGTCTATTGAATAGATAAATCTGTCTCCCAAGATATACATACGATTTTTGTTCCGTCGTTTGATAAATCAAGGTGAACAGGAACCAATTGATAAACCAAACTTATATTCCCGAAGAACAACCTAGTATTATCAACCACCTCATAATAATCTTAATCGATTAAGGAAACAAGATATTGTGGAATCACAAGTGATGAGATGAAGATGTTTGTGACTACTTTTCAATCTTGCCTATCGGAGAATAAATCTCGAGAAAATCTTAAAGAAGATAATACTCAATCACAATAGAAAACAGGAACATCAGAACACCCAACTACAGAAAAAATAGTTGGGTCTGGCTTCACAATCCTAATGAAGTATTCAAGTCGTTAACCTACAGGGTTTTGGAAAAACCTAAGGTTAAAGGAGAATTGACTCTAGTCGCAACTAGTATCACACATGAGATGTGGGGATTAGGTTTCCAAGTTGCTAGAGTTCTCCTTTATATTGTCTTCAAATCAGGGTTTGTAATCAATGTTACCTTGGTAACAAAGCATTCAATATTCACTGTTAGATGAAAACAGGATTAGATTCAAGCTAATATCTTTCAACCGTTAGATCGAACTTAGCTTCTTATACACAAATGAAATGTACCATCATTGACAAAAAGTTAACTGTACCTAAACGTGTACACTTAGTTGGTTCAACAATAGTTAACCAATGGTTACCCATATGAGCACTTTGACATCAACCTTATTCATCTTTATCATAACTAGTTCAAATGACTCAAATGAAACTAGTTAGGGAGTTGTTTAATTTTTTATATTCTCATAGAAGTATATAAGAACAATTGAAGCAAAATCGATTTTGATTCACTGGAATCATTTTATGAACATTACAGCCAAGCTTTGCAAAAGATTGCATTCCTTGTTATATAAATGTATTAGTTCATGAACAAACAGATTTTAGAACACAACCTACTCAAGTATGCAGACATGTACGCATACCTAATTAAGTAGCCGTACTGAGTTTGGTTACGCCAGTATGCTTACGGTTAAGCATACCACATTACCCTTCTAAACTCCAACAGAAATTCACAGAAATTTAACTTCCGCCAGTACGCGTACGGGTACGCATACCATGGTTCCCGATTTTGGACTTTACACAAATGTGAATACACATTATGTTTATATCCAACCATGGTTACATGTTCTAAATCCTCATTTCAATCATTGAAACATTCTCGGAAGATGAAAATAGCTGCCTCACACAAACTATTATCTTCAAAGCAATTTTCAAGTGATCGAATGATCAATACGAAACATTCTGAGTCTATATCAAATGACTGTCTCACAAAAATCATGTAAGATGTTACAAGGCGATTTTGTTGATGGTGGTTTTTATTTCAAGGATAAAATTGTAAAACGAGTATTTAATGCGTTGTCAACCTGCAAGGGGTAAAGCCATTTGAAAAGTGACGAGTGCAAAAACCCTCCTCGCTCATTGAGCAATTCAATATATATATATATATATGAAATTCACTCAGAATGGTGCGCGTATTAGCAATCCGAAATATTCTGTGAATTCTATTTTTCCAGCATTACCAATTGATGCATGACTTTCCTAGTATTTGTATATGCTATGTTCCCAGCCAAACTCTCATTATTGACATGACATGACGATTAAGTGTTCACTCTCAGCCGAGTAGCATGAATCTCCCGAAGTGTCAGTATTGAGATCTGCATGAAAATAGCCGCACATGATACATCACTCTCTGAAAAAGAGAATCTCGTATCGACGCACTTTTAAGTTGGCTCGATTACGCTTAAATTCTTTAAGGAAAATCTAGACTGTTAATATCAGTCTCAGAAACGATCACGGCCACACAATTTGGCCGCGTGTTTCAGCAAGCCTAGACCACTTATGACAGAACTAGGAAATCATCATATTGACCGATGGTGGGCCCACTAATGCCTCAACCGGTCGGACTCCATTCATCACACTTCAGCGCCACCAAACGCCAACCCCAAACGTGGGTGATCGCGCTGTTGAAGAAGAGCTCAAACGAGCTAGACCGTCTAAAACGGTCTTAGAAATATCACGACCGTCCAACTTCGCCAGCCTAGTTGGATGTATGGGCTGTCGTAGGCTCAACAAATTAATAAATATATTTTCCACTAATTAACTGGTAATATAGCGGTAGTAAGAGATCGTTCCCATCACTACAAGAAAACATGACTTTGGTGACAATAGTTTTTGCGTCAAAGAAGATTTCATTGCTAAAGCTTATTTATTGTGACCAAAATGATTTTTGTCACCGCTGTTAGGTTTTCTACGACGGGACTCGGGTTTCATCACTCATAAGTTTTTAGTGACCTCATTTAGAGACAAAATAATGTCTTGTCACTAATAAGTTTTTTGTGATTATATATTTTTGTCACCATTTAATTCTATTGTGAAGATGCTAAAAAATTGAAATAGAATCTTTTTGGTGATAATTGATAACTTTTGTTATAAAAGAAAAGTTTATACCGACAAAATTGATTCGTCACTAACTAATTTTATGGCGACGAAACTAATAGTTTGACACTATATTTATTTTTAGTGACCATCAACTTGTTCGGTTGCAAATATTCTTATAGTAACAACTTCTAATCGTCACAAGAATTAACATCTATAACAAACTATATTTTGTCTCTTTAGTCGTTTTCAGTGACACTATTACTTCACCGGAGTTTGTGATTTCAGTGATTACTGAAATGTTGTCACAGAGAATTCTTTATGATGTCAAAAGAATACATAACCACTAAAGAAAAATCTGTTTGTAACAATATATTTTATCACGTAAGACATAATATTAAACAATAACTTATAAATTAACGGAAATAAATTTACTCATGGAAATTATTTTTAATATATCAAACACAAACGAGAGATGATATTAATTTGAAGATTGAGCTAGTAATTTAGTTGAAGGTAATAGTTAATTATACCGAGGAAACCTTGAGGCGAGTACACATATGGGAACAAAGTAATCTTGCTCATCTTATCGGTGTAAAATTTTGGAAATCGATTCGTGCATCTTCTTATAAATGCTTCTTTCGACTCTGTTGTTGGTATAATTTCAACAAAATGGTAGTCTCTATTCTATCTTCTTTCGACTCATCATCCTACTCCATCTGTATCTAGGTTAATACGAGGAACTACGATGGAACGATAAATTTTTTGGAAAACCACAATATCAAATTCGAAAGAGATCAACTAAAATCGAAGAAATTGGGAAACCTTTTATGGCGCCAAGCACTTTCATATTAATTTATTATCATTCAAATTCAATTTTCGTATTCATTTCTTATTATTCAAACTCAATTATCCTATACATTTTTTAACTTTCAAATTCATTTTCGTTCTCATACATTACTTTGATTTATATCAAACCAAAATTATTGACAACTCTTCCTTGCCCGATATATTTTGGCGCCACGTGAAATTGTGGTACCAATTTTCCCTCAGTTTATCTGAGAATCCAAGTTTGAAAGGTCGAAAATCGAAATGATTAGATATGAATTCAGAAACTGTTTCCCGAAAATATTGATTTTCACCTGAAATTATATGTAACAACAAGTTTAATGTATTTTATTTTATCTTCTTTAGTAAGAGTCCTCATCAATGCTGCATTTTATTATTAATTTAAAAATTCATCCATAATTTATTTTTTCCTATTGGGTAATCACGTTTGACTTGTCTGAGCCAAACACATAGTTAAGCACCACGTCATTCACAAAACAAGCCGTTAGATATATGGATCTCACGGTTAGCAAGTTTTATCAAAATCTTTTGTTAAGGAATTTCGACCCATAAAGAATTTTTTACCAGGAAAAAAGAAGAAGCATTAACATTGTATATAAGGATATGCCCACGTATCTCAGAGGTGTTTAGCCATCCCTATGGTCCCAAGATAAATGGGTAGATAGTGAAAGATTACCTCTATCATCAAGCGATGATACGCCCACAAATAAAATATCGACCGCAAACCCTAATCTTTTCAATGTTACCCTCTTCACAAATCTCTCTATCGAGATGTGCCACTTCCTTCCGTTTTTCCTTTCAAAACAGAACCAAATCCTCATAATAATAAAAAAAAAAAAATCCACCTTCACCAATCGTTAAAAATTGTCCCAAACCCTATAGTAGCACTCAATTTAGAATGCTCAAACACCTGTGATTTATTAGATCTTGTTTGTGAAATTTTCGCTTATGATTTTGAAGTTAAGAAATGATTAAGGAAATCAAAATACTTTGTTTTCATAAATCTTTAGACATTGAGAAAGGATTTTTTTTTGTTGCTGTTGTTGACTAACGGGTCGTAATCGTAAAGATTGAGAGAAGGTGAACTACTACTACTTTGAATCTTCTTCTTGTACATATCAAAACAGTGAATCTAGAGAGGAAGCATGTGCTCTCACGCTCGCCGGTGTCATTATCATTCGTGTTAGGTATTATATTATCTTATCCTTTTCATTTAAAGTTTTGATTCTGTATTTTGTTTGTATTTTTTTCTTATTAATGCTAGGAATTTATGGATTTTATGATGATCCAGAAATTCTATTTGGGATCTTATCTTCTTTCTGTAATTTTTACCATTGATGCGAGTTAGAATTCTAAATTGCAACCACATGGGTTCATGTTAAAGATTTGATTAGTTGAGAATATGCATCACTCACGGTAAAAACACCAGCAACACTATTTGTTATGTTTCAAAGGTATGTGATCAAGTTTTAAAGAGAATGCAGAAGTATGTGATCAAGTTTTAAAGAGAAGGCAGAAGTATGTGATCAAGTTTTAAAGAGAAAGCGAAGAGGACACAGGCTGGCAATTCAAGCTCAAGATGGCCAAATGCGCGCACAAAATGAGTCTATCTAAGCAACATTATCACGGATGAAGCAACCCAAAACTGAATTTTGGACTATGGCTCACTTGTTAAATATTTTAGTCTTAGTATTATATTTTTATTAGTCTATTTTTTATTTATAAGTTTTTTAGTTTGAATATTGTTTCAATAATTTTTTTTTAATGCCTAATTTTTTTTATTCAACTAATATTAAAAATTATTTAATGTTTACATATCTATTTTTTTTTACGTAATAAATTTATTTAGAATGATCATTTAAAATTGGTGACAAATTTGGTCTGGTTACGTCCGTAATAATTTTTGAGACAGAGTGATTTCGTGAGACAACGATATTCGCTCCTAAGTTGTTTTGGTGACACTTATTTTTGTATTGATTTTTTATTTTGCGACGAAATTTAATTCGCTGCAAAACATATTTTTTTCCAAGACAAACAAATTTCGCCGCTAGAACTATTTTATGTGACTAATTTTTTCTTCACTATAAATATATTCCGAGGCGAATAAGTTTCGCTGCTAAAAAAAATTTACGTGGCAATTTTTTTTCTTCACTGTAAATGTATTCTGAGGTAAACAAATTTTGTTGCAAAAACTATTTAAAGTAATATAAAAATTTCCTCACCAAAAATACCAAGAGTGACAAAAAATTTCATCACAAAATTAGTAAGTGGTGTCAATTTTATTTGCTCACGAAAAGATAGTTTTGGTGGCAAATAGATTTATGTCGCTAATCAAAAAATTCAGTGATAATTTCTTAAGGTCGTCACGGAACACATTCAACGACTCACTATAGGTGACGATTTTTTTTGTGCCACTGAATTCTTTTTGTAACGAAGAAGTTGATTTTCGTGACACAATTTTTTGCCACTAAAAGCTAATTTTCTTGTTGTCATAGAGAGTTGTGTAATTGATAGGTTATTTGAAATAGCTAAATAAAGTAACTAACAAAAGGGGGTTTTGGTTGTGAGATAAATAAAGACAATAATAAAAGAAAGATATGATTAAGGAATCCTTCGCCGTTACCAAGCGTTAACATGATTAGAATACTTATCTATTGTTCATAAAAACCATTCATCACCAACCGTAGAATAACAGCTAGAGCAGTGTTATCCCCAAAGCTCCTTGTGTAACTTGATACCAAAGCGCTCGCATATCAAGTTCTATCCAACTGAACCACCAAGTAGTAGCGCACTCAAGGTGTAACCCAATCGGATGCTTTAAGCTATGTGAACTTAGATTGATCCTAGCAGTTAGACTCTTAACGCAAGGTCCACTTACTAGTGTTGTCTTCACACACGATTGCTCCAAAAAATCCCTCTGCGAGGTCTCTTGTTCTATACTTGTGTAAGGTTTATTCAACAATTACACGAATATCCTAACCCATTACTAGTAATAGAATGATCAATAAATTAATCTAGCGTGCACTCCAAACAATCTAATAAACCAATCATAAACCCTAGATATAGTGAAAACAAACGATGATTATTAAAACTCTCAATAGGTTTGTATTAATAATAAAGCTTCACGCTTAGAACATTGAGATCATCCTTAATCAACAAAGGATTTATCTACTCATATTACAAAGAAAATGAATAATGGTGGTTTCCCCCTAAAGGGGTAAACCCTAGGTTTTGATGTAGAACTTGTGATATGAGATTCGATTATTATTTTTACATAACCTAATACCTTTTTATAGGTTTACATTGCTTGGCGTTCACGTATTGGGTTTGGTTCAAGAACCCGACCCGAAATAACGAAATAACGAATCCAAACGTGCCCTTAGACCTTCCAAAATGTAAATACACGTTTCCTACTACCTAAGTTAGCAAACCCAGTCCGCAAACTTCAAATTCCAGCAGATATTTTCGGAATTAAGTCTGCGAACCCGGTATTCGAACCTAGTTCGCGGACTTCACTGTCTTTGGTATTTGATGAAAATTGTTTTGGCCACAACTTCTTCAGCCGAACTCGTAATGACCTCATTATTTTTGCATTCCTTTTATCTTTCAATTCTCTTAAAGATGGTGATGATAAATCCTTAATTTGAATAAATGAAGATCCGTCTTTGTCCCATCTCTTGATTTTGAGCGTTTTGCTCTTTTCCGTCGCACTTCTTCCACTTCTCTTGGACTTGGGCACTTGGATACTTGGAATACATCCCTTCTTAGCTCTTTTCAGAACTTTTTAGATCATTTTTGGATGATTCACCTATTAGAGGAAAATAAGAGAAAACATGAGTAATAATACGAAAATATGCAAGAATAATAGCTAAAGCAAGTATGCAATGGATACTAAAATCATATGAATTATGCACTTATCAAATTCTCACACACTTAGTTTTTGCTAGTCCTCGAGCAAACTAAATAAAAATAATCCTAAATAAAACAACTTCATCTCGTTGAGGATACGGTTCCTCTTAGCATGAATAACAGGCCTTTAAACCCCTAGGTGTCCCTAGTGGACGAGTTATAGTCTCGTGAGGGATTACAAGAGGTATACCCACAAAACCTACTCCAATTTCTCACCTTGGAAGAACCACTAAGGATAGACACAAAGCAAAAAGCCAAATAATTAGCTTGCATAAGTTCATTAGCTGCAAACATCCCACATATATTCCAATCATCACACACAAGCAATTACTTACGTGTGACATTCAACCTGATTGCAAAACTCTACTAAGATAGTCATCGTACTTGTTGCAACATTTGCCACAACACTCGCATACTTAAATCACATGGATAGATAAGAAAATAGAAAAAGAAAAGAAAAGTGTGCAAATGTTGACTAAAGTGAAAGATGTTACCCATAATACTTGTATGAATGTCGTCAAAGGAGATTTATTTATAACGTAATAGTTGAGAGAAGCACTCATTTAACTCAACCACATGATTAGATACTCTAAGCGCATGTTCCTTTTCAGCAAGTATGTGATAGTTGCCTTGGATTCTGCACTCCACGCTTGCTTAGGCGACGGAGACAGGGACAACGTTTCACACATACTGCTATCAAAGTGTCAAGAACCTCATCAATAGTCTTTTGACTTGCTATATAATGATGATATGGTTTTCGTTTTCATCGACTATGATTAGTCCGAAATTCCGGACCTATCACTTATTAGCGTCGATAAAGGAAGAGGAGACTTATTTATATATATATATATATATATATATATATATATATATATATATATATATATATATTTTATTTTATTTTATTTTTATTTTCTTTTCTTTGTTCTTTTTTTTTTCTTTTTGGCTCACTCTTTATGAGTGTAAGACAATTGTCTTACGAGGCTTTTAAATACTCAACCAATGATTACCTTGCTACAACATCCACGGCAGTATCAGAATCCCACCAAATCACTTTAGAGAATCATATAACTGCAAAAATAAAAAGAAAGTGATTCAGTAATGATTAATTGCGAGGATGAATCTTTAAAACGACTACCATAGCTTAGTTTCGCATTCAATTATGAACATATATATAATTAAGGATTGAAATAAATGGAACTTAATTTATAGCTGGAAGAACTGTTTCAACCTTAAAAGGGTTTAGAGTGTCATCCTAGATAGCTCAAAATTAACTCCAAAAGATGAAGTCTCAAGAATGCAAGAAATCAAAGAGTATTATTATTATTATTTTTATTTTATTTTATTTTTTATGCAAGCCAAACATGCTTAACTACTCCCCCACACTTAAACTCAACATTGTCCTCACTGTTCAAAACCGAAAATTCTTATTTCTGACATAACAGAAAATTAAACTCGAAAACGGTACAAATGGGTAGGGAACTAGGAAACACATCCTAAAAAAAAGTTGTTCGCCTACTTCTTTTCCATGAGGTATCAAAATTTCACAGTATTGCGATAAATTTTCTGACTTTTATGGCCTCCGGACTGACTGACATGCAATCTGAAAAAGTTCTGTAAAAATTCCGATACCCAAATGTCCAGGCCTATCGCTCCAACTTAAAAGACTCCGAATTCAAATTTTATTTTTTTAAAAGAAAGGTGAGTCTGTCCTCTTTAAGATTTGGGGTCAACCACTCAAATCGGACTCCGTATGAAGTCTCGAGAGCTATTTTCGTAACAACTGCACAGTCAGAATTTTCTGACGAGAATTCGTCAAAACTTTCATTATAGATATAGGACTTTGTAAAATCTAAGACGGGAATGCAAGATATGATATGAAAAACTAAGAAAATTAAAAACAAAAGGTTAGAGATACAAAACCGATGGGTTGCCTCCCATTTAGCGCTTGGTTTAACGTCGTCAGCCCGACGTTATTGTTATCGTCCGTACACCAACAATATGAAAATTTGGTAATCCTTCCAAATAACAATCTGCAATTCCAATAACAGCTTCACAAAAACATTAGCACAAAATATAAATATTGAAGCTATCATTTTATTGAAGTTTCCCCCACACTTAGTCAATTTTGTTTCATTCTCAATCTCAATCTCTTCAACAATCTCTTCATCGGAATTGGAATCTTGCCCTAAAAATTCTAGTTCATTGGTGCAAATACTAGTGTCTCCCGTACGAGTCTCCGCCGAAGATAAAATCGGGTCTACTTCTTGCAAATCAACCGGCCTAAAAACATTGTAATGTGGATGTTCATTGTGACGTTGATATGCATTCGCGTATGTCACATCGTTCATAACAATGGTTCGTTCATACCAAGGCTTCTCATTTTGAATAGGTGAATGATCATTATTACGATATGGAGTTGGAATAACTTCATCACTGTTACAAAGGCTTTCCAAATGCTGCTCATATTTCTTCATTTCCTCCTTAAGTTGATTCATGTCTGTCCTTAAGTTGTTAATAACCTCTTGAAGTTCTTGGAGTGATTGATCAACACTTTGTTGACTCTGCTCTAATCCTTCATAATAATTTTCTATTTGCACATGAATATCTTCTATCATGGAACACATTTATTCTGCAACACTTGGAGAAATAGGATTAGAAGCATTACTATCCTCCCATCCTTGTGATTGTTCACTTACGTGCCCGTCATAAGGTTGTTGACATGTATGAGAATATCCATAAGGTTCCGTGGGATATTGATCATAGCCAAAAGATTGGTTTTGATTATACCCATAGGATGGTTGGTAGTTGTCATATGAATGAGATTGAAAACCATCTTGATTACCACTGTTGTATTTGTAATCTTGTGCTCCGTACATGTTATTTCCGTAAGGAAACATGACGACTCACAAGAAAAAAAAATAAAAAAAATAAAACCAAGATAAACAAATAACAAATCAATTAGCAACTGCTCCCCGGCAGCGGCGCCAAAATTTGTATGTGATGTCGTAGGCTCAACTAATTAATAAATATATTTCTCACTAATTAATTGGTAATATAGCGATAGTAAGAGATCGTTCCCACAGAGAGCTGTGTAATTGATAGGTTATTTGAAATAGCAAAATAAAGTAAATAACAAAAGGGGGTTTTGGTTATGAGATAAATAAAGATAATAATAAAAGAAAGAGATGATTAATGAATCCTTCACCGTTATCAAGCGTTAACAGGATTAGAATACTTATATATCGTTCGTAAGAACCATTCATCACCAGCCGTAGAATAACAGTTAGAGCAGTGTTATCCCCAAACCTCCTTTGTGTAACTTGATACTGAAGCGCTCGCATATCAAGTTCTATCCAACTGAACCACCAAGTAGTAGCGGACTCAATGTGTAACCCAATCGGATGCTTTAAGCTATGTGAACTTAGATTGATCCTAGCAGTTAGACTCTTAGCGCAAGGTCCACTTATCATTGGACGGCTTGGATATTCCTAAATATGATTAAGGAAGTTCCGGCATGTTCATTGGCGGCCCAACTTTCCCCTTGGCCAATCGACTTGCCTGTGACAAGTCTATAGGGTGCTCAATTGCCTGCTCAAATTCGAGAAAACACGTTGTGTTGAAAACCCTAAAATTGGGTCACGGCAATGTGTTAGTGTCTTAAATCGATCACAACCATCCAACTTAGCCAGCCTAGTTGGACGGCTTAGATCGCGTTTTGCACAATCAAGGAGGTGCACATGAGTTCACCACCGGCCAACATTATTCCCATTCGATCGACTTACCTGCGGGAAGTCAATAATGCATCGCATCACTTGATTGAACTATAGTAGTCGCGGCTATTCTAAACCCTAATTCACGTTTGCGGCAGTGAGCTTGTGTCACAAATCGATCGTGACCACTCATCTTCTCCGGCTGAATTGAGTGGCTTAGATCTGATTTTAGATGGCCTAGGAGATGTCGACATGTACGCCAACGACCTGTATTCACACATGGACGATCGGCCTGCTCCTATTGTCGCCCAACACTCATGTTTGATTAGCCAAACTAGGGTTGGCCACATGGTTTCCGAACCCTAATTTGAATCAACAACGGCAAACATCTGTCGCAGACCATCTTGTCCGTCCGACTTCGCTAGCCTGGTCGGACGTCTTAGATCAAATGTTAAGTGATTAATGAGGTATCTCAATGATCACCGGCCACCACTCTTTCACAGAGAGCAATCAACCAAGTGGCGGCTCGTCCAAACGGCCCTCAAACGATCTCCTAAAGATGGTCGGACATGCCACCTTTTTAAGACGCTCAATTCGCGACTTATTTAATCAAGCTCTAAAACAATGATATTTCATATACATCGATTACTTTGAGATGCTTGAATACGATGCTTTACGTACATCAAATACATACGATATTTTATGTCGGCCTTATAAAAAACTTAGTTGTTTAACCTAATAGCACCATAAGCTATTCTTTGCGGCAAGTCCCACGACTTGACCCACTTACTCGAGACATCAAACATGTCACAAACTGGGGGATACTTACTGGTGTATTGGTCTGGAGGTTTACAACATGCGGCGTGCAACACGCTCATTATGAGAACGTGTCAGGAAAGGACGAACGGTTAACAACGGTGAGAGTAGTGGGTGAAGGTGTGACCACGTAACGATCACCACCTCTTACACAACATCACTACTCCACTACTTAATCTTCTCCACTTCCTATGAGATCAGTATTGCGCCCAAATGACTTGTATAAATAGGTTTTCAACCTATTTCGACAACAGGAATGCAAGTGTTGTTAACACAGTATCCAGAAAACACCCAGAACTGATAGCTTACATTATGCAAGCCAGTTCCACATTCTGATACAAGTCATAAATAGCCACGCCTTCAAAATTAAATATTTTTGATCTCAACACCTTCTTCGCTTCCCTCCCTAAGATCAACCCTTCTCCTTCACTTTGTGACCGAAGCAAGTCTGGAACGACCATTTCTTGGCTTAGGCCAGAATTGTACAGACTGATCTCTCGAATCTAAAGTACTCCCATCAGCACACCCAAATTTACCAAAAATAGCAGAATCAGTTTTTACCCATAAACAATTGGCGACCATAGTGGGAGATTGATCTCTCGGTTATAAAATCAGTTTCTCGATATTCATTCCAATTTTCTCAATTTCAAAAGGGTAGATCTTAGATTCAATTCAACCATTAAATTCAATCTAGGTTCAACAACCAATTTCAATTCCGGTGTTCCATTCTCTAAGAAGCTTCACGAAAATGATTTTTCAAGCAATGTTACTGGAAATGCCTTCGATAGATGAGCACCAGTAAATCTCCCAGATGAAAGGACCAGAAAGCCGCATGGAGACACAAGACGCGACTACTACTTGGAAGAACGCAACGTCTTCTCTCGAGATCCGTATGGAGCAACCGCCTTTTCTGCAACACCACAAGTGTTGTCTGGAGCAAGCCACAAATTCTTCAAAGGGTCCACACCCAGAAAGACGAAGTGAAGGTTCACGTAGCCGTTGTTCCAGTATGGAGATAGTCGACAAAAAATTCAACACCAGTGGAGTCCTAGGGAGACACTTGCAGAGGACACAAAATAGAAGGTCTATCTCTATTCCACCAATGCTACCAATTTAAGGTCAGGAGTATCCGCTATCGCTTCATCAACAAAACGTGTAGATCCAGAACATGGCGTAATTCCGAGAATTCGTACATCTACAATAAGAAGTGAGGATTGACACATCTCGAAATCATCATAAAGGGTTCGCTTATTATGTCAACCAGGACGAGAGCGAGCCCGAGACATCTTCAAATCTACTGGAGCCGACACCTCAAGAGAGCAGCCTCAAGTAGATAACGATGCCCGCATCATCATGTCGAGAAAGAATCCGCATCTTGGGCGAATCACTCTGTCGGACTTAGGAGGAATGCTTCAGCGAAACAACGAACATCCAAATGATCATGTCAAGAGGTCAAGAATTCAGGCACTGAAGGGTCACGATCCAAATATGATTGAACAACAAGTGGTGTAATTATTGATCAACAGGATGGTACCTGTCTATCTTTCTTTGTCGAAGAACCTGCGATTTCAGACATCCTCTGAACTCCGTGAAGCTGCTAAATGCTCAGCTACGACAGCACCTTCCCTGCTAGGAAGAACCAAGCCTGCCAGTAATGAAGAGCCTCATGATGTTCGTGGAACCATACATCTCACCAACAAGCAAAACAACCTTTAGCCTTCTGTAAGCAGTTTCGCTGAAGTAGCAAGAGGAAAACCACCGAGATACAACATCCTGCGCGTCCAGAATCGCCAACTCCAACTCCAGTACCACATTGATAGACACATTTTTGTGTCGTTGTCCTTAATTTCATGTATTGTTGGTACTCGATTTTTGTACTTATTATGGTATTTTATGTGTTTGTAAGCATTTTTGAGAAATAAACATTATTGGAAAAATCAGCTCGAAAAGTTGTCTAAAGCACCCGGAGGACACATGTTATTCGGAATCGCACTGTTAGATAAGGGGCACTCAATTACTAAGGGGTACCTCAACGGATAAGGGGCACCTTACTTACTATTCACACCCCATAAGGCAAGTGCTAAAGGGACACCCGTACAGGATTAGGGGGAGGTCATCTTCTCCATTTGAATATGGAATTTCGCGGGAAAAACTATTATCAAAACACCAAAATTAGGGTTCGTGATTTGAAGGCGTTTTAGGGAGATTCAATGGCTGAAATCAAACGGGTTTGTTGCTAGGGACTAAAAAGGGCTGGTAAGGTCCTAGGAATCGATTAGGTTTGGCCGAAGAATCGTGTGGAAGCAAAACACGAGTGAGGGAAAACTTTGGTATTCCTACTTTCACGAGGGTTGATATTTTCTTTCCCGAGTTATTCTATGGTTGGCACGAGCCTGGAGTGTGTTGAATGGAGTTAGGAAGCTGAAGACACGTGAGAAGGAAAATCAGGGAAGAAAATATTCCGAGAATATTTTTCTTCACTGTCGAGTAATGGGAGATTTCGTGGAGTAATGAGGAGTTATCCTTGGCCATGTTGATTATAAATACAACTCTGGGGTAGCGTAGAAGGGACACAGAGAGTTTGGGGTCGAGAGGAGAGCTCAGGAGGCCAGAATCAAGAGTTTACATAACTATGTATCTGATGCTGCACCAAGAACACGAAGAACAAAAGACCACCAGAGGCAGTCGTTTATGAACAGTGACAACAACAGCCATCCGAGGGTCGCAGAGTTACAACAACAACAGTTCTTTTCTATCGTTTTTTGTAACAGTGTTTTGCAACATTTATAAACGTTGCAAACACCCAATTTTCATCATTTTCTCCATTTCATCATTTGTACACTTACTTTGAACAATGAAATCAACTTTTGAGCGTGTTTCCAACATCATGATGAGCTAAACCCAATCCTTGGGGTTATGGCGGAAGCCATTGTTTCGGTAAAAGTGATATATTTCTATTAATTAATTACAACAACTCTATTATGATTTTTGCATTGAACTAAAAATTGTTTATATGATTTTGATTAGTTAGGTGTATTTTTTGTTGATAGAATATGCTTGCTTTAGGGTTTTGATATTCTATGCTTGGATTAACATCTATTCTTTTGGAAACCTACATGTCTAGGCAATACTATTAGAATCAATTTGAATGTTGAGTTGCATAATTATTGTTTCATTAAATCACTAATATCAACCAATGGTGGAATCCTAGCCCTATTCTCTCCATAATTCTCACAACACTTTTTATTTGAGTTTGTTACATTTTTTTTATTTATAAAAATTAAGTCTAAAAAAATCTTCCTTCACAAGTCTCAACGAACTTTTTTATTACAACAACTTTGAAAACACATCAAATTTTTGGCGCCGCCGACGCGGACTTGTCTTTAGGCTAGAGTTTTTAGATTTTTTTTTTTAGGTTTTTATTTTTGTTTGTTCTTCTTTACGTTTTTGGGTTTTTGTGTTTTTCTTTCAGCTTTTGGAATTTGGAGCGAAAGAAAATTTTGCCAAATCTTTTGGTGAATACTTAAAGACTGGAGTAAAAGGCAAAGCGAAAGGAGCGAAAGAAGAAGATATTTTTTTTTTTATAAAAAAAGAGAGAAAAAAAAAGAGGCATTTTTATTTTTTGTAGATTTTATTTTTTTTACACATTCTTTTTCTTTTGCACTTTATATTTTTGGACTTTGGACTTTAAATTTTGGGACATTATTTTTAACCCTACGGAAGGGTAGTTTAAATATAAACTGTTTGCAGAGAAGGACGGTGATTATGATATCACCTCGACCCTTAGGTTCGTACATGACATAGGAGTCGTGGCCCGAGTCGACTACAAAGGTTCATCCCCCGTCTGGTACGGGAAGTAAGTTTGTTGAAACACTCGCGAATCCCCTGTCAGCGAGTTACTGTCTTCCTTCGTATGCATATATGTTGAGGACTTGAAAACGGCTGCTTTAATTTCCTAGTAAAGGGAAAGGACTGGCCATACAAGATAAGGGTTCGGATTTCATCACCGTTCTCTTCTTGCCCGCCTTAGGAAAACGACACCAAACGCGAACCTAAGCCTAAAATTTTGACTAGAACGAGACCGATAGGGTCACGAGCTTAACAGGAAAGTCGTTCGAAAAATATTGGTTACTCTTTTAAACATACTTCGAAGTTCTTGACGGTTTCTGTAAGTTGAATGCGTGACTGCGCTGCCTTGTAATATCGGTGAGGCCTTGGGTATCAAAGCTCCACCGAGCTTCCCTCTCCTCTATTCAACTTACTTTAACTCGGATTGATTCCATAGGGGTTTGCTTAAATTGTAATGAATTCCCGTTCGAAGGATTAGAAGGTGGTCTAGAAACAATCTATGTGGAGCCATCATGCTTTTTGTTTGCTAGAAATCATTAGGTTTGCTGTGGTGGAGTCAGCCTTGTTTGTGTTTGCATAGAACATCCCTTCCGTTTTAGGACTTTTCTTTTTGATTTTGTTTTTCTAGTGTATGCCCGAAGTTTTTAAACGGGCTTGGAAAAGAAACACTCTAGGTCGTTTAATTAGTGAAAAACCTAGTAGTTCTTCTTGTGAAGGCGGGGAGCTCGAAGACTCTTCTTTTGAGAGCCCCATTTTTGGAAACTTCAGATTTGAGAATCTTTCTATTCGTGAGGAAAGTACCTTTAGTACTCCTATTTTTGGTAGTACCAAAAATGGCAACTTTGAAAGCTTTGCTAAACCCAACTAGGACCTCTCGACCGTCTTGTATCAAGTTAGCTGAAACCGAGGCAAATTATGAACTGAAACCTGGGACTTTACAGATGCTCCCAATATTTTTAGGGAAGGAGAATGAGAACCCCTATTTTCATGTTAGGGAATTTGAGGAAGTTTGTAGTACTCTGAAAATTAGAACCTAAGTGATGATGCGTTGAAACTTAGGTTATTCCCCTTTTCCTTAAAAGATAAAGCCAAATCTTGGCTGTATAGTTTGGACTCTGAGTCAATTGAAACCTATAACCACCTTACTTCTGCCTTTATACATAAGTTTTTCCCAAGGCATAAAACATCGTCTATTAGGACACAAATATGTACTTTTGCCCAACAAGAGGGAGAATCTTTATATAGGTACTTAGAAAGGTTCAATGACTTGATATCTCAATGTCCTCATCATGGTTTGGAGAAGGTTAGGTTAGTTCAGATCCTCTACGAGGGTTTAGATTATTCAACAACAACCATGGTTGAGTTCTTATGCACAGGTGGATTTGAAAATAAAACTGTTGATGAAGCGATGACGTTTTTGAATGAAATCGCCGATAAGACCCAACAATGGGAAAATAGTAGGGAACCCCAGAAAAAAATAATTCTTCTAAGTAGAGGAAATGTTAATAGGGTAGAAGGATCGTATGAGTCAGATGCCAAAATAGCACCTATAGACAAAAGGTTAGAAGCCTTAGAATTAGGTCATTCTAGTGGTAGTACTGGAAGAAATGAGCCTTTTTGGGAAGGCCATGTTGTTGAAGAGCAAGCCAATGCTCTTTATAACAACACTAGGTTTGATAACCAACAAAAGTTTGACCCATATTCAGAAACCTATAACCCTGGCTGGAGAAACCATCCAAACCTTTCTTGGTCCAAGGGCCAGAATCAAGGTCAGTCTAGTAATGCTCAGGGTCCCCCAGGTTTTGGCTATACTAACAATCCTTCAGCTCCGGCACAGTTTCAGATCCCTTCAGATAATAAAATCATGAGTTTAGAAGAGTCTCTTGCCTTGTTAACTCGGAACACTTTAGAATTTCAGCAATCGGTTGCACAAGGATTAGATGAAAATAAAAAGATGGTACAAGCTAACTCTTAGGCTATTTCCGAGTTGAAAATCCAGGTTAGTCAGATAAATGAGACATTGAGAGAAAAAAGAAAGTTTCCTAGTCAACCACAACCCAACCCTAGGGGAGTCCATCAAATATCTTTAGCTGGTGAGAAATCATCAAACCATGTGAACTCGATAACAACCCTTAGGAGTGGTAAAACGGTAGACAATAAGGTAGCCATGCCTAGTGGACATACTGTAGTTCCACCTTCTACTTCCCAAGAGGAGCCCGTAGACGAGGAAAATGAAACAGTCTCTAAGGATTCCCAAGAAATTCCTGATAGGTAAACCTTTGTTCCTAGAGCCCCATATCCACATTTGTTAGCCCCAACAAAGAAGGAGTCGACTTTCAACGAGATAATGGAAACATTTAAGCAGGTGAACATAAACATTCCGCTATTAGAAGCAATTAGGTAGATGCCTGCTTATGCCAAGTTCCTTAAAGATCTTTGTACACGAAAGCGTAAGCTTAATGTCCATAAGAAAGCTTTTTTAGCTGGTCAGGTAAGTTCCATTCTTCTGAACCAAACACCCCTAAGTATAAGGATCCTGGATGCCCCACCATATCTTGTGTGATTGGTGATCACATGGTCGATAAAGCTTTACTTGACTTAGGAGCTAGTGTTAACTTACTCTCGTATCATGTATACACCCAGCTAGGTCTTGGTAAGTTGAAACCGATTAAAATGACACTACAATTAGCTGATAGGTCTGTCAAAGTCCCTCGTGGTGTCATAGAGGATGTTCTGATTGAGGTTGATAAGTTTATTTATTCTGTGGATTTCGTTGTTCTAGACACCCAGCCTGTTCAGGACCCAAGTCGTCAAATCCCAGTGATTTTAGGCCGCCCATTTTTAGCCACAGCTAACGCTGTCATCAACTGTAGGACTGGGCTTATGAACATATCCTTTGGTAATATGACCACTGAACTAAATGTCTTTAATGTTACTAGACAACCTTCTGAGAACGATGATTTAGAAGAAGTGAATATGATTAACACTTTAGTTCAGGATAATTGGCTTGACACTTTACTGGTAGATTCTTTAGATGATTTTGAGGAAACCATTCTCTTAGATCAGATATGTGATCAATCTTTAGAAGAAGCTCTTGAGTATTTTAAAGATTCTATGGACCCAGAAATTCAGGCAGTAGTTTTAGGTTTTTCTGAGGATAATGATGACCCTAAGTTTGGGGGTAGAGAACTAGAAGAATCTCTTGAATATTTGAAGGACTCTGAAGATCCGGAAATTCAAGAAATAGTTAGAGGTTTGTCTGTGAACCATAAGTTCGGGGGTAGTGACAGTTCTTGTGATTGTATCGTATCCCTAATTAGAGTCCCTAACTTGGTACTCGAGCCTTGTACATCTGAGATATTACTTGAGTCTTTTCAGACTCCGCAACCCGATCCTCCTGATACTGTCCAGGAGGTAACCCAGGTATTAGAGACCCGTTTTTCAGATGAATCTATTTATCGAGACACACATATGAAGTTCAATTACGCGCCGCATATAAACCCAGTTGTCTTGACAGAAACCTTAGATGAGGACGTGCTCCTTCTTTTCATTTTTTTGAATCAGTGCAGTTGTCTCATATTGGTGTCAGCTTTATTTGGTCTTATGGACCCATAATTGTTTCGACTGTTGATATATGACTTTGGAAGGTGAAAATCCTTTTTGAGGTATTTGATGTCTAGATAAAGACTTTAAATTTATCATTTCCTGGGAGGTACTCATGCTTACGTTAATATCCTTCCTTATTTCTTTTTCCATCCATCAAGTGGTAACAGTTTCTTATTGTTCATGCTTTTAGTTTCATCTTTAGAACATTGAGGACAATGTTAGATTTAAGTTTGGGGGTGGGGAAGAAACTTTTTGTTATCTCTTAGCTGCAACAAATAAACTCCAGAGCCTAGAAATTTATGCTTATTAAGGTTGGAACTAACCAATCTAAGTGGATGGGAACATCTTGGTTTTAGGAGTTGAGGAACCAATCTGATTAGATGGAAACATCTAAAGAGTCTATTCATAAAAGCACAGAGCTCAGGTGTTAGAATTAAAAAAAAAAACATGGTAGTTTCGCCATATCTCGTTGAATCCTAATCCTTCTGTTTTTATTTTTTAAGTGATTTGGTGGGGCACACGATTCAAGTTGTTACCTTTGCTAGGGTGGAATAGAGTGATTGAGATACAAAAAAAAAAGAAAAAAAAAGAGACCAGACCATTAGACCAACCGGAATAAATTTAATAAAGTCGACCACTGGTGCCCTTGTATATGCCAGTTGTGTTGACCTAAAGTTAGGTTTATCGACCACTGGTCCCCTTATATATACCAGATGTGTTGATATTAGTCAGACCGGTATCTCAGTCCGTTAGGATAGGTTCACCTTGGCAGAGGCCTTCAGACAGATATGGGAAACACCGTTCACTTTTAACCATCTCTTTATCCATCTTCTTAATCTTTCCATGGTTGACTCCGGTTATGATGTACAGAAACTATCTGAGTAGAGCTCTATCACTTATATATGAATATTAGTATGCTGAGTGCAAACTCATGTACATCAATTGGAATTTCGCATCAGGGTACTTCCTCCTATAGTCAATGATTGTATGCCAACCAAGGAGATTCTTTCGTTCCTTCCAAGGTTCTGCGTAGATAGCTAGAGTCTGGAGTAAAGGTTTTGTGGGTACACCTCTGGTAAACCCTCCGGAGACAACACTCCGCCGCTAGGGCCACCTTGCGGTTTAACGGCTTGCTGCACGTGCTAAGTGTAGTCATTTTATTTTTCTAGATTAGATTTGCTCGAGGACTAGCAAATAATAAGTTTGGGGGTATTTGATAGACACATTTTTGTGTCCATGTTGTCCTTAATTTCATGTATTGTTGGTACTCGATTTTTGTACTTATTATGGTATTTTATGTGTTTGTAGGCATTTTTGGGAAATAAACATTATTGAAAAAATCGGCTCGAAAAGTTGTCTAAAGCACCTGGAGGACACACGTTATTCGGACTTGCACTGTTAGATAAGGGGCACTCAATTACTAAGGGGCACCTCAACGGATAAGGGGCACCTTCATTACTATTCACACCCCATAAAGCAAGTGCTAAAGGGACACCCGTACAGGATTAGGGGGGGGGTTATATTCTCCATTTGAATTTGGAATTTGGCGGGAAAAGTTATTATAAAAACTCCAAAATTAGGGTTCGTGATTTGAGGGCGTTTTAGGGAGATTCAATGGCTGAAATCAAATGGGTTTGTTGCTAGGGACTAAACAGGGCTGGTAAGGTCCTTGGAATCGATTAGATTTGGCCGACGAATCGTGTGGAAGCAAAACACGAGTGAGGGAAAACTTTGGTATTCCTACTTTCACGAGGGTTGATATTCTCTTTCCCGAGTTATTCTATGGTTGGCACGAGCCTGGAGTGTGTATGGATCATTTTATTTTCAATATTCAGCATGTTGAATGGAGTTAGGAAGCTGCAGACGCGTGAAAAGGAAAATCTGGGAAGAAAATATTCCGAGAATATTTTTCTTCACTGTCGAGTAATGGGAGATTTCGTGGAGTAATGAGGAGTTATCCTTGGACCTGTTGATTATAAATACAACTCTGGGGTAGCGTAGAAGGGACACGGAGAGTTTGGGGTCGAGAGGAGAGCTCAGGAGGCCAGAATCAAGAGTTTACAGAACTCTGTTTGTGCTGCTGCACCAAGAACACGAAGAACAAAAGACCACCAGAGGCAGTCGTTTATGCACAGTGACAACGACAGCCACCCGAGGGTCACAGAGTTACAACAACAACAGTTCTTTTCTATCATTTTTTGTAACAATGTTTTGCAACAATTATAAACGTTGCAAACACCCAATTTTCATCATTTTCTCCATTTCATCATTTGTACACCTACTTTGAGCAATGAAATCAACTTTTGAGCGTGTTTCCAACATCATGATGATCTAAACCCAATCCTTGGGGCTATGGAGGAAGCCATTGTTTCGGTAAAAGTGATATATTTCTATTAATTAATTACAACAACTCTATTATGATTTTTATATTGAACTAAAAATTGTTTATATGATTTTGATTAGTTAGGTGTATTTTCTCTTGATAGAGTATACTTGCTTTAGGGTTTTGATATTCTATGCTTGGATTAACATCTATTCTTTTGGAAATCTACATGTCTAGGCAATACTATTAGAATCAATTTGAATGTTGAGTTGCATAATTATTGTTTCATTAAATCACTAATATCAACCAATGGTGGAATCCTAGCCCTATTCTCTCCATAATTCTCACAACACTTTTTATTCGAGTTTGTTATATTTTTTTTATTTATATAAATTAAGTCTAAAAAAATCTTCCTTCACAAGTCTCAACGAACCTTTTTATCACAACAACTTTGAAAACACATCACACATGCACGACTGCCATAATGATAAAATAACGTCCAAGATATTCCATATCTGGCTCTACGGCAACAACATCAATGAGAGACGCTTCCATAATTTCGTCTCGTGTAGAATAAATAGTAGTGTTACCAAGGAGATTGCACCTGGGACTTAAGAGGCGCATACAAACTCTCCATGTCAAGAGCTTCATCATATTTGTAGAACCTATTAGTTACGTCATTCGCATGAAGGAACTTCCCTACTCCTCAATGACACGATCCAAAGATGATAATGGCAAAGTAGTGTGACTGGGGACTGCTTAGCACTGCCCATCTCAAAGATGCTCAATTCAGAGATATGCAAGCACACTATCATTATGATTCCAATATGTCCAAAGACGAGGATATACTCGAGAGAGAATACGTATTTTCAAAGACCAGCGATATTCCTGGACGTCTATGAAACACAACGCAGACATAAAGTTGATCTCATGAACCTAGCGCGACAACATCTATCAATTCGAAGGCTCAGTGGATACTCGTGGGCAGGGGACTGTCTCCCTCTTTTCCATTCCATGAGGCAACATCAAGGAAGTTATCGGCTTCATCATTAGCTTCTCCCTCTAATAACAAGACAAGATCTACCACTATATGAAGACTGCCAAGTTCATGCCCGTAGCTATCACGCCTCTCCCTGCCAGTCTCTTATGATTGCAGTTGCTGCCAAAAACCGTTGTTGCTCGTTTGTTGATACCATCCCGAGCTTCACCATAACAACAACCACTACGGACAGAGGTAATCTGAATTTCTGCATATTTTATTTTCCCATGGAGAAGTAATAGAGTCATGGAGGCAAGATGGAGATATCTTTATTATGGTAAACCCACTGACCATAAAAGATAAAGCCATGTAACTCACGCTTGGGGACTGAGACTCATCATGAAATTCCTTCACCGTCAGTCAAGGACTTCTTCAACACAAGAGAGACGGTCAATCAAGAAGCATGTAATTGCAAGGGAAAATCAAACTGAAGTAGAATCCGCTTCAACGCTCTCTCCAGAAGAAGCAACTTCAACGCTCTCTCCAGAAGAAGCCGCTTCAACGCTCTCCAGCGCTCCCTTCAGAGGCCGAAGCCGCTTCAACAACTCAGCGAGCCACATAGACTAACCGCATGAGGTATGCCACATCACCTACTCAGAACTCAGTGACGCCTACCCAAGGATTGCACAAAGCTGCGCATCAACAACCACATCGCCGACAAAGTCAGATTCGGTGTTTCTAGATTTCCAATTTCCTCTGGGAGGGGTACATGGGCTTCCAAAAGTTTGGATACAATACAGATCTATCAAGAGCGACTCCCGCCCATTGATCAACAAATAACTAATCCAAAATATTGTCTCCTTCATCAATTCGTCAACCATCTTACCGGAAAATGGAACTACGCCTTTCAAGAGAAAATAAGCTCGGGATAATTACACCCGGGGACTGCCAGCACAGGATGCCTTCACGTCCCTCAACTGGTTTATTTCTAATATCAGCATCATCACTATTGAAGCTTTACGAGCCGCAGAAATTTCTCAACATGAAGATATACATGTGCATCAAGGACTCCAAAATTACAAGTCGGAGATATTTTCACATATCCATCCACGCCATCGAATCTGAAGTGTAACTTGGGACTGATCAACACATCCTATTTCGTACAACCATCTAAGATTCAGAAGACGGTTCAAAAGGTGTCGCTTGGAACGAAGTCTTTGAAGATATCCCAAAAGCATCATGTTTCAACATTAAGACGGTGGCGCAGTACTCAGTGACAAAAGCAGCATGAATGAGGTATTATTATTCGATCAAGCCCTTGCTCCAGCCGCATGGAACGAAGACTATTAAAAATCAAAGAAGTGTCATCAAAGCTAGGGCCAAGGGTGCCTTCACTAGAGTCCTCTCCAGAAGCTACTTCGACATCCTCTCCTGAAGATGCTTCGACATCCTCTCCGAAAGACGCTTCAACATCCGATCCGCTTCAACATGCTTTTAGGAAGCTACATCAACGTTCTCTTTGGGAGATGCTTCAACATATTTTTCAGAAAATGCTTCAGCAACCTTTTAAGGATATTCCTCATGATAGGGCTCGTCCACATCAGAGTCGAGTATTATGACATCGTCATGAATAGTTTGAGATCCCAACCAACCGTATGCATAATCTACCAAGGGCCAACCGACATCATGCTAGGGGAACACTCACCTGGATGCCTCTTGAACGTGACATGTTCCAAGGACATACCGACCTATCTCTCCTGATAACATCTAACTTTGTCTCTTATGTTTTATTTTTATTTGTCACCATCTAGTGCTTACCCCGCAATAGTGTAACTATTACGTGCTAAGCAGGGGACTTATTGTTGATGGTGGTTTTTAGTTCAAGGATAAAATTATAAAACCAGTATTTAATGCGTTGTCACCCTGCAAGGGGTAAAGCCATTTGATTAGTGACGAGTGAAAAAAACCCTCCTCGCTCATTGAGCAAGGATATTGGCAAATTAAACATCATTTTGGCTCCATTTTTCTCCCTTGGTCACTAGGTTTTGGTGTTGTGGTTGATGGGTAGTGTAGTATATATACCTTGACTCGTATTTTGTCCTTTATAGGATTCTGAGACTTAGAACCACTTTTGTGGACTTAACAAAGAGAAAGCTAGGGTTTTCAAGATTGAGTAAATAAATGTATCCTTTGATTTTTTCTATGGTGATTTGGTTTTAGAAATTCTTTCTCATGGCTTTGATTTCCGGATTTAAATTGATTTCAAATTTCAGTGGCATGAAATGAAAAATGAAATTGATATATGTAATTATTCTAACTAAACAATGATTTTCTTTCTTTGATAATGGCACCAACTAAAAAAGCGGAGGTCTAACAACCACACCCAATATTTCGGTTAGCAATTTGTATGGACTAACTCCAATATACTTTCAAGAGAATCAACTACACAGTCAGACTCAATCTTAAGAAAAGTATCAATGAGTTATATCTCTATTTCTCAATTCAATCTGCAATCAAACAAATAGGAATTTGCGAGCCTAATTGAATATAAGAAATAACTTGGACGGTATCAAAAACCAATATCCAAGTGTCAATCAATTTAATCAAAAACCAAAGGTTGGATTCACAATTTATTGAACTTACACACAACCTGTGATATTTCAATTATATAAACAAATATAATGCGAAAAAGAAATAACACAAATACCAGAAGTTTTGTTAACGAGGAAACCACAAATGTATAAAAACCCCGGAACCTAGTCCAGATTTGAACATCACACTGTATTAAGCCGCTACAGACACTAGCCTACTACCACTTAACTTCAGACTAGAATGTACTTGAGCCCTAACCAATCTCACACTGATCAAAGTACAGTTACGTTCCTTACGCCTCTTAAACCACGCCGGATTCTGCGCACTTGATTCCCTTAGCTGATCTCTCCCACAACTAAGAATTCCTACGATCCAAAGTCGAAGACTTGATAAACAAATATGTCTCACACAGAAAAGTCTATTGAATAGATAAATATGTCTCCCACAGATATACCTACCATTTTTGTTCCGTCTTTTGATAAATCAAGGTGAACAGGAACCAATTGATAAACCAGAATTATATTCCCGAAGAACAACCTAGTATTATCAATTACCTCACAATAATCTTAATCTATTAATGAAACAAGATATTGCGGAATCACAAGCGATGAGACAAAGATGTTTGTAACTACTTTTCAATCTTTCCTATCGGAGAATAAATCTCGAGCAAATATTAAAGAAGATAATACTCAATCACAATAGAAAACAGCAACATCAGAACACGCAACTATAGAGAAAATAGTTGGGTCTGGCTTCACAATCCCAATGAAGTATTCAAGTCGTTAACCTACATGGTTTTGGAAAAACCTAAGGTTAAAGGATAATTAACTCTAGTCGCAACTAGTATCACACATGAGGTGTGGGGATTAGGTTTCCCAGTTGCTAGAGTTCTCCTTTATATAGTCTTTAAATCTGGGTTTGCAATCAATGTTACATTGGTAACAAAGCAATCAATATTCACCATTAGATGAAAACTTGATTAGATTCAAGTTAATATCTTTCAACCGTTAGATCGAACTTAGCTTGTTATACACAAATGAAATGTACCATCATTTACATAAAGGTAACCGTACCTAAACGTGTACACTTAGTTGGTTCAACAATAGTTAACCAATTGTTAGCCATATGAGCACTTTCACATCAACCTTATTCATCTTTATCATAACTAGTTCAAATGACTCAAATGAAACTAGTTATAGATTTTTTTAATTGTTTATATTCTCATAGAAGTATATAAGACACAATTGAAGCAAAATCGATTTTGATTCACTGGAATCATTTCATGAGCATTATAGCCACGGTTTGCAAAAGATTGCATTCCTTGTTATATAAATGTATTAGTTCATGAAAAAACCGATTTTAGAACACAACCTACTTAAGTATGCAAAAAGGTATACATACCTAATTAAGTAGCCGGACTGAGTTTGGTTACGCCAGTACGCGTACGGTTACACATACCACATTACACTTCCAAACTCCAGCAGAAATTCACGGAAATTTAACTTCTGCCAGTACACATACGGGTGTGCATACTTAGTTCTCGGAATTCCAACAACCAACCAGTACGCGTACATGATTTTTGTGAGACAGTCATTTGATATAGACTCAGAATGTTTCGTATTGATCATTCGATCACTTGAAAATTTCTTTGAAGCTAATAGTTTGTGTGAGGGAACTATTTTCGTCTTCCGAGAATATTTTCATGATTGAAATGAGGGTTTCGAACATGTAACCATGATTGGATACAAAGAAATTTTGTTGATGGTTGTTTTTAGTTCAAGGCTAAAATTATAAAACCTGTATTTAATGAGTTGTCACCCTGCAAGGGGTAAAGCCATTTGAAAATGACGAGTGCAAAAAACCCTCCTCGCTCATTGAGAAATTCAATATATATATATATATATATATAAAGTCACTTAGAATGGTTCGCGTATTAGCAATCCCAAATATTTTATGAATTCTATTTTTGCCAGCATTACCAACTAATGCATGGCTTTCCTAGTATTTGTATATGCTATGTTCCCATCCGAACTCTTATTATTGACATGATATGACGATTAAATGTTTACTCTCAGCAGAGTAGCATGAATCTCCCGAAGTGCCAATATTGAGATCTGCATGAAAATACCCGCACAGACTACATCACTCTCTGACAAAGAGAATCTTGTATTGATGCACTTTTAAGTTGGCTCAATCAAGCTTAAATTCCTTAAGGAAAATCTACACTGTTAATATCAGTCTAAGAAACGATCACGGCCACACAATTTGGATGCGTGTTTCAGCAAGCCTAGACCACTTTTGACAGAACTAGGCAATCATCATATTGACCGACGGTGGGCCCACTAATGCCTCAACCGGTCGGACTCCATTCATCACACTTCAGCGCCACCAAACGCCAACCCCAAACGCGGGTGATTGCGCTGTTGAAGAAGATCTCAAACGAGCTAGACCGTCCAAAACGGCCTTAGAAATATCACTACCGTCCAACTTCTCCATCCTAGTTGGAAGTCTTGGATCTTCCTACAGATGATTAAGGAAGTGCTGGCATGTTCATTGCGGCCCAACTTTCCCCTTGGTTAATCGACTTGCCTGCGGCAAGCCTATAGGGTGATCAATTGCCTGCTCAAATTCGAGCAAACACGTTCTGTTTAAAACCCTAAAATTGTGTCACGACAATGTGTTAGTGTCTTAAATCGATCACAACCATCCAACTTATCCAGCCTAGTTGTACGGCTTAGATCGCGTTTTGGACAATCAAGGAGGTGCACATGAGTTCACCATCGTCCTAACATTATTCCCATTCGATCGACTTACCTTCGGGAAATCAATAATACATCGAATCGCTCGATTGAACTAGAGTAGTCGCGGCTATTCTAAACCCTAATTCACGTTTGCGGCAGTGAGCTTGTGTCACAAATCGATCGTGATCACTTATCTTCGCCAGTTTGAGTGGCTTAGATCTAATTTTAGATGGCCTAGGAGATGTCGACATGTAAGCCAACGACCTGTGTTCACACATGGACGATCGGCATGCTCCTATTGTCGCCCAACACTCATGTTTGATTAGACAGACTAGGGTTGGCCACATGGTTTTCGAACCCTAATTTGAATTAACAGCGGCAAACATCTGCCGCTAACCATCTCGTCCGTCCGACTTCGCTAGCATGGTCGGACAGCTTAGTTCAAATATTAAGTGATCAATGAGGTATCTCAATGATCACCGACCACCACTCTTTCACAGGGAGCAATCGACCAAGTGGCGACTCGTCCAGACGGCCCTCAAACAATCTCCCAAAGATGGTCGGACATGCCACATTTTTAAGACGCTCAATCCGCGACTTATTTAATCAAGCTCTAAAACAATGATGTTTCATATACATCAATTACTTTGAGCTGCTTGAATGCGATGCTTTACGTACATCGAATACATACGATATTTCATGTCGGCCTTATAAACAACTTGGTTGTTTAACCTAATAGCACCATATGCTATTATTTGCGGCAAGTCCCACGACTTTACCCACTTACTCGAGACATCAAACATGTCATAAACTGGGGGATACTGACTGGGGTATTGGTCTGGCGGTTTACAGCATGCGGCGTGCAACGCGCTCATTACGAGAACATGTCAGGAAAGGACAAACGGTTAACAACGGTGATAGTAGTGGGTGAAGGTGTGACCACGTAACAATCACCACCTCTTACACAACCTCACTACTCCACCACTTAATCTTCTCCACTTCCTATGAGATCAGGGTTGCGCTCAAATGACTTGTATAAATAGGTTTTCAACCTATTTCGACAACAGGAACACAATTGTTGTTAACACAGTATCCAGAAAACACCCAGAACTGATAGCTTACATTATGCAAGCCAGTTCCACTTTCTGATACAAGTCATAAATAGCCACACCTTCAAAATTCAATATTTTTGATCTCAACACCTTCTTCGCTTCCCTCCCTAAGATCAACCCTTCTCCTTCAGTTTGTGACCGAAGCAAGTCTGGAACGGCCATTTCTTGGTTTATGCTAGAATTGTACATATTGATGTCTCAAACCTAATGTACTCCCGTGCAGTGCATTTTTTTAGGGTTTAGATTCTTTTCTCATCAGCACACCCAAATTTACCAAAAATAGCAGAATCAATTTTTACCCATAAACAGATTTTTACATGATTATCTTTTGACTTTCGTCAAGAATAGAACTTGGTTAAAGAGAAAGATTACAAATACATATTTCGAGAAATAGATAAGCGAGATAAACTCGGCTCGAAATACCAAATGTGTATAATTGAAGTCTATATAATAATACGACTTTTTGTCTCAAATAGGAGATAGAGTAGATAGACTTTTGAGTGATAGATGAGTTCAAGTCTCCACATACCTTTTGTTGATGAAGTTCCACAAGTTCCCTTGAGTAGTTCTTCGTCTTCATTCAATGAACGCCGTGAAGTCTAAAGCTCAAGTACACTTATTATCCTAATCCGAGACTTAGCTATAAGTAGACTAGAAATCAAGACTTATAGTTTTGGAAACTAAACTTGACAAACAAGCTTGAGATAGCAACGCTTGCGAGTTCGACCGAACAGTGCTCTAACACCAACACTCTGAATTAGGAAAAAAAACACGAGAGTATGATATTTGGCAAAAAAAAAAAAAAAAACTAGGTCTTAGAAAAAAAGATAGGAGGGAGATTTTTTTTCCAGGAATGATCTCTTTTCAAATTTATATGGCCCATAGGTATGTGTGATCATGAAGGGTAGTAGAAGACATTTCAAAACGAGCAGTTGCAGTTCTAATGTTAGTCAAACTGTCTTGAAGAAGATTAACCTCAAAATCAGATTGCTATTTAAGTCCTTTCAGCTGTTCTAAGCTCAACTTTTCAATTTTCTCAGATTTGCCCTAGTTTCCAACCCCACTTGTTTTTCTAAAATGATGATGATTCAAAACTCATCCCCTAAATACTGAGATTTGCTCCTATCTTTAGAAATGTATATGGGAATTTGGTAGGTCACATCGAGGGCCCGTATAGTTCAGTGGTAGAGCGCCAGTTTTGTAAACTGGATGTCTGTAGTAGACCAAAAGGATTTCATTCTGAGGATGCTACCGACTACTTCTTTGTCTTTGAAAGCATGAGGAAAAGCTAATGCCATATTATTTACTTTTTAGATGTTATGCATGACATCATGTTACAGAGTTGGGTAGCCAATATTTCACAATGAAGCAGAAAGATTTGCGTGCGATGCACTGCCAGGCATTCAGCAGTAAGTTTCCTCCTCAGTTTTTGGTTACAAAAGGAACTAGTAGAACCCTCTCTTGGACCAATTCCCTTAATCGATCCTTTATTGTTAGTCAAGTCAAGGATCAGTGGGCTTCGAAAGATAATAAATCTCGATCATGCATGTGGGCATTGGCATTTTTGGTTATTTTTTATTTGAAAATTGGATTTGAATATTTAGTTTCTCTTAAACAATCGACTATTTTTCAAATCCTTCGTGGGTATCAGAATTCTTGATGTAGATTCCACAAAAAAGTTCGTCAATTTTCCTTATCAATTAAAACTCCTCATGACAAAGAGGATCAACAACTTTTACTCAGTTCGTGCACAAGACATCTGAATGGGTTTCAAAATCACAATCATATTTTATACACGAACTGCTCCTGTCATTGCAAGGGATCATCATGTCGATCGTGACTCTGCAATACATGAACTTGCTCTGATACCAACTGAAAAAGAGAGGGTATCAAGTACATCACCAACTTTATTAATCGATAAAATTGGGAACTTGTAGTACTTTTAGCAATTAAAAGGATACAAAAAATTTAATGCAAAAAAGTAAAAAACACAAGCACACAAGAATTTTACTAACGAGGAAACCTGAAAAGCAGAAAAACCCAAGGACCTAGTCCAGAACTTGAGCATCACATTGTATTATGTCAGTACAGACACTAGCATACTATAAGACTTCGGACTAGAATGTAACTGAGACAAAATTGACCCTATGAGTAATTCAGCTTCATTTGCGCTCCTTTACGTCTCTTAGATCTCGCAAGACCGTATGCAACACGATTCCGCTATCTAACGTCCTTTACACTAGGAGTTGCTTCAACCTGAGTGAAGACTTTTATGACTACTTTGCCTCTTACAGAAAGCCTATTTGATTCCCTTTATATATATTTCAATCAAAGTCTAGAAAAATATGTGCAATAGAACAAGTCTAACAAACCTTAAGGACCTGGAACAATTATACTCTTATTAAAGAGAAGCCTAAATCGCTTCCACCCCATAAGAACAATCTAAGCAAATCAAATCAGAAGTGATTTAGATATCTATCTTATGGAATCATAAAGTATGGTACGAAGAGAAATTTGTGATTTCTATCTATCAAGTTCATAATCTAAAGTTTCGATAACTTAGAAAATCAATAAGAAAAAGATCGAGATAATAAGAACTATTAAGTAAAAGGTACTCTGACCGGGCTTCACGAATTCCTTAGTGAAGTCTTTCAAAGTCGTAAGGTAATTATGTTTCTCAGAAGAAACCTAGATTTTTTGAGGAAGAATCTAGTCTGCAACTAGGACACGAAAATGCCAGGATTGAGTTTCAAGTATGCAGGGAATCCTCTATTTATATTTATCAATAACATTGGTAGCTTACAAACAAAGCTAAATTCGTAAAATATTTCCTTGTATAAAACTACCAAGTAAGCAAAACTTCTCTTTATAGATTACAAGTAAACATGTGAGAAGTTTGATTTAAACTACAAACAAGATGTATGCAACCAGAGTGCACCATATGGTTTTCCATAGATCTACAGTTAAGTAATTCTTAAACCAGCAAGCTTATTTTTTCACAAATTCACCAAATCAGTTCGCGAACTAAAAATTCGTATCGTCACTTTGGAGTTCTTATATTGACAAGTTCGCTAACTATGCAAAACAGTTTGTGTACTTGAAAATAAAAAGTGTATAGGAAACACCAAAAATCAACTAGTTCGCGAACTGAGTAAATTAGTTCATGTAAGCTGATATAAATAGCATCCAGTACTATGTCGAAATAGTTCACGACCTGAGGAAATCAGTTTTTGTACGTGAGTTAATTGAGATATTAAAAATAAAATAAAATCAAGTATCTATATTTACAATTTTAAGTTTATGAACTGATGAACAGCTTTTGAACTTTAAGAATTAACTTGACTACTCCTTATAGATTGCAATTTTCTTTGCGTAGTTCATCATAATACTGAAGTTGTACGACATGTCTCAGTAGATATAATGATAAATAATATGAGTAATAGGATAGTTAGTCTTCACAAACCTTTATTGTTGAAGTTTCTGTTGACGCGGTCTTCAGTTCTTCAAGTTCGATTGGTGAATTCTGATACTCAATTACCATGCTTTAATCCTAGTCCGGGACTGACTTTAATAGACTATAAATCAAGACATAATTTTGATAAACTAAAATTGACAACAAGCATGACATACCAAAACTTGTGAGTTCGACCGAGCGATGCTCTAACACGATAAAATTCAGAAGTATTCAACTATATATTGCAAAATATGAAAAGACAAAGCTAACAAAAAGCATGAGGTCATTCCAAGTTTGTATAAATAAGTTATACCCAAAATACTTTTATACGGATTTAAATTGTGACCAATCCCATGACTGATCCCAGATAATAAAAGTTACGAAAGATGGCCTTTAAAGTGAGAAAACTTGGTTTTAAAGTAATCCCAAACCCTAGGGTTGTAAGGTCTATTTAAGGGGACATCTAAGACTTCTTAAGGGGCGTTTTCATAACGTTTTTATCATCGAAAGAGAGGGAGAAGAGACAGGGTTTTACATCTATATTTTAGGGTTTTCTCGTTTTGGAGGACACCGTGATACACCCTTTGCATCTTCTTTCTTTGTATCGTGAGTAGGTAAATTAAGGATGAATTCAATTTTTTAAACACGAAGCTTCATTAATTATATATGTTTATTTGAAGTTTTGATCATCTTATCGTTCATCATATCTAATATTTATGTTTGATTTTTAGATTGTTTAAGTGTACAATTAAATTAATCTATTGATCAATATATTGCTAGTAGAGAGTTGAGTGACCCATGACCGTCAAGCACCTATTTACCCAAGTAGAGAACGTGAGACCTTGCAAATTAAGTGATCTATGGAGAAATCGCGTGCGAAGACAACACTAGTAAGCAGACTGAGCTTATGCTTTTGATATTGGGATTAACAAAAATTCAAAAACCCAAATGCATTCGACTGGTTTACACCTTGAGAGCTTGTTCATTGTGGCTCAGATGGATAAAATATGATAGTCAATTGCTTCCGTATCCAGTGACACAAGGAGTCTTGGTGATACCGGAGCTTATTGTTATTCTACAGCTGTTGACATAAGATTTCTAAATAAAGGTAAACAGGTATACTAATGGAGTAAATGTTTGATAATAATCAAGGATCCCTAATCATCTCTTTCTTCTTATTATTTGCTTTAATCAACCAATCCCCCTTAATATTTACTTTTTTGTATGTTCTCTAATCTGAATAACATTTTAATTAATTACACAGTTCTATGTGATAGCAATCCTTACCTTCGTATATAATTACTATAATTAGTTGGAAATAAGTTAAGTAATTTATTGTGCCTACTACAGTCCATCACTTTCCAATTGAGAAGCACAAGATCAACAAGACATATCCAAAAGTATCTAAGTTCGAATACTGTGAAATAATTGTGAAAATTGTTACAAAACTAAGTTTATCTCAGAAAAAGTACATTTAAGTTACAAATCAGCTTTGATCTATGTTGTAAAAGGCGCCCTAGGGGCAAAACTCGTGCAAGGGGCGCCTAGACAAAGAAAATGTCCAAGGCACCAAAGTATGAGCAAAAAAATAAGAAAAAAATTAGGCGCAAAATACAACGTAGTAATTTTGATCTATGCATGATAGATGAATGACTGAACAAGAATCAACCAATATGTGAGAGAGGGACATGCCATTATGACGATGAGTCGACCGGGTGGCGCTCAGATGATTGAATAAGCATTCACTAAAGTCAGTTGCAGGGCATTTGGTGAGGGATAATTAATTAATACTTACATAATTAAAAATAGTGTTTTGTTGAGCATTAGATAGTAAAATCTAATTATGATAGAGGAAAGACCAACCAAGGATATATGAATCGGCTATTGGTGGTCATGAGACCAATTGGTTCCGGTCACATCATCTTTAATATAAAATGGAAGAGTTAGTTTCTAGGGATATGATCCCAAATTTAACATTTACTTATCTTTAACGCATATCCTTTTAGGTTTGCTTTAAAAAAGTATGACCCACATTGTTTGGCCTGCTCAAAAAGTTGGAAAAGAGAGAGGACCTTGAGTCCTTAAGGACGAAAAAAGAGACGATGAACAACAATAAAAGTGATTCAAGACGAGTATTAGGTGTTCTAATGTTATTCAAACTGACTTGAAGAAGTATAACTTCAATCAAATTTTTCTTCAAGACTTTTCATTTTTTCTAACAGTTCTAATTTTACAAACTGTAAACGTCGGTGATTCGAAATTTGGTTCATATACTTGAGATTCACCTTTATTTTCTTTCTCGAGTTTTTCTTGACATTATCGCAGATTGTGGCCGGGCATCATCATCTTTGCACTCCGAGACGATACCTCCTCTCATACAACTAAACATCGCCCTCGTAATTACTAGTTAATCCACTATAGGGAGAACCGGTTACTCTGTATTCCAGCACCAGAAAGCAATTACTCGCTGGTCCAAAAACATGTTTTTGGACCAAATTTCTCTGGTCCAGCACACGTGCGACTGAAACCAAACCGTATTTTACATATACCAAACGTACCCTTCTGCAACTATATATAACCAGGAAATCAATTCCAGCTCTTTTTCTTTCCTTTTTTTTTCTTCATCTCAGATCGAGTCTCTGTTGTTGCGTTTTTTGTGTCTCTCGCTCTCTGCTGCTGGTAGTGTATTTGAATTAGGTTCATCTCAGAATCGAATTAGGTTTATCTCATATTCGAATAACGTATTTACTATAAGCATCTTTCTCTGCTGTTGTTCTATTTTTTTTCTTGAAATCATGATGAATAATTAGGTTTATTCTGATCCGATTTCTATCAGAAATAATTGTCTATGATGTACATTGTTAGATTTCTTTATCATTTCAGTTTACGATGATTTACATTGTTCAAATTCAGTTTTCGTTCAATTTTTAAGTAATTGTTTTGTGATTTTTGTGTCCTTCAATTAGGTTTATCTCATATTCGAATTAGGTTTATCTCAGATTCGAACAAGGTACTTACTATAATCATCTTTCCCAGTTGCCGCTCTGTTACTTTCTTGTAATCTGATTTTTGTATTTTTTTTAGATATGTTTGTTTATTAGACAGACCTTGTAGTAATTTTGTTTTTCTTTTGATGTAGCTGCAATTCATTAGCATGATTTTTTTTTTTTGATATGATCATGTGTCTCAAAATATATGGAACATATTCATTCATAGACACGGTACATATTGATATATATTACAATGTTTGTTATTTATCCTACTACATTACATACCAATACGTACTGCATGTAGCATGCTCTTTTTCATGCTGCAGTACATTTAAATACATATCAAATTATATAGGGTATATCCATTCAGAGACTCGGTACACTTCAATACGTACTGCATAGAACATGTCAATACATATCGAAATGATACCACACATATCCATTCAGAGACTCTATTGTACTCAGTACGTACATACCATTTCATATCATATCAATACGTATCATATAAATATGTATATTACCAATAGTTAATTTTTGGATCATTTTTTACAGGGTCAACATGTCTGACGTTGCTCAGGATTCAGATATTGCTCGCTACTCTCATGTATACCATAAGCAATACAACTACTGATATTTGGTTACATCGTTTTCAACTTCATAGGATTCAAAATTTGCCATCTGTAATACGTGGATCTGGTTGACTCCATTAACTATTGTCGTTAACTATGTCCAGAATGAAGTGATAGTTCTTATTCTTGCCAATGTATCGCTCCAAAGTCTTGCTGCATTACATTGTGTAAAGAAATCGGCTTTCTTTGATTTGCATGTGGATGTTATTTCAGCTGGCGGATCTAGTTCTTCTAGGCGTATGGATGTTGACAGCAATGCAGACTTAGTTGTCAGTGCAAAAAACCGTTATTTGAAATATGGTAAAGAAGTTCCATATGTGCTTTTTTCAGATGGTTGGGAGAACATCTTTGAGGATACAAAACAATTATTCTATGGTGGTGTTGCTGCTGTACGTATATCTTTCCGAAAATATTGCATGAGAACTGGATATAAGGTAAATAAGTTGAAGAATGACCTCGAGATATTCACCGTTGTATGCAGCAAGAAAGGTTGTTCGTGGAGGCTTCATGTAACTTCCATTGGTAGTTCTATTGATATTTTTAAGATAAAGGAATATGTGGGGAGGCACACCAGTGGTTGTGGTTATGTGTTGAAGAATCCAAAAGTTTCGAGAAAGATTATGAACAATTTAATTCATGAGCGTGTCAGGCACAACCCTCTCATAAAGCCAGCAGAGATTTTAGATTATGTTAAAGTTGGGGGCGGGATCAACATCAAGTATCACCACGCATATCATGCACTTGATTTGTCGCATAAACATATTTTTGGAGATGATGTCAAGTCGTACACTGATCTTGTGTGGTGGGTGAATGCAGTTAGGGAAACAAACCCCGAGTCATATATTGATTTCGAATACAATGATGCAACAAAGAGATTAAATAGACTTTTTATTTTCTTTGGAGCTTGTAGAGATGGATATAGATCCTGTCGTGCGATGATTTTCTGTGATCATACATTTCTTACTGAGACTTTTAGAGGATCTCTCATGGCGGAAACATGTCTTAACAGTAATCAAGGTATCTGGTTTATCTATATGGCGACAAGATTTCTTAACGACAACATGTATTAATATGTACTGTCTATTTTTGTAATAATACAAGGACATATAACTAGTATAACTAGTACTGTCTATGCTTTAAAAAAACAAAAAAATAGTAAAATAGAACAAGGAATACATGTTGATATGTAGTGTCTGATAGTTAGATTACTCATTGACTACAATACTGAAAATGAGTATACTACTACATATTGACCTTACTGAGTATTAGGTAAACCATACTGCATGTCAATATGTAGTGTCAGCTTTTCACATACTCAAGCAGTTGGTTATTATTTTCCTTTTAGCAGAAAAAAGAGTACATGTTGATATGTACTGGTTGTTTTCCTTTTAGCAGTTTCTTAACATAGCTAATAATTTTATTTACAGGTTTTTATCCTCTCGCATATGCTTTACTTTCTGTAGAAAATAATGACAATTGGGAATGGTTTTTCAAGAGTCTGAAGGAAGCTTTGGATGATGATCGCCATATCACTTTTATGACTGGTCAGGTGAAGGGTTGGTTATATATATTCCTAAAGTGTTCCATAATTCTCATCAAAAATATTGCTACTTAAACTTGGGCCAAAACTTACCTATCCCAAAGTCTGACGAAAAATATAAAGAAGAGACCGATTTTTTCCAAAACGCAACATATGCGCTTTCTCCTGCAAGATACAAGGAAGCTCTTCAAGAAATGGTTAATTTGGGAAGTCCTTGGGTTGCTAACTACTTCCGCCACATTCCAAGGGAAAAGTGGTCCAGTGCGTTCTTTAAGGGTTATAGGTATAGTCAGACTTCTTCAAGCGTTTCGGAATCGTTTAATAATTGGATTATGCGCGAGAAAAAGTTACCTGCGTGTGTGTTCCTTGACAAGATAAGGTTTGTATCAGTTTCCTTTACCACAGTACAAGCTTTATATGTAGTTTTAAGATTTTATTAGTTTCTTTACGTGCTCCACTAATCTGATACGTATAGTGTAGTATAATAGACTTGATGTTTCCTTGTCGTGTAGGCTACGAATAATAGAGTTGATGTCATAACGTCACGAAGAGAGTGTCTTGATGAACCCTGAACTGTTAACCCCTGTGTATCAAGACTTGCTTGAACTATACATTCAAATTGGCCGTCCCTAGAAAGTTAGCCAGTCAGATGCTAACCTCTTTGAAGTGCATTCTCCAAGGTTAGCATTTACCCCTAATCTCTATCATCTGAATTTTAATTATTTTTTTATTTTTAAGTAGCATGCTCTGTGATGTGATATCCACCGAACTAGTATCTTAGGTGTACTGAAGATAACATATGAATATGTAATGTATAGATATTCAGTACATAATATGGCGTGTTTTGTGTGTGCAGGTCTCATATGGTAGATCTAGAGAAATAAAGTTGTACTTGCTAATGATAGCGCATGTATGGTTTTCCATGCTCGCACGCTACTGTAGCTATTGCTAGATCTGGAGGAAGGATACTTGATTACGTCGATGATTACTTCAAAGTTACATATTAATAGCTATTAGACCTTCCCCTAACCACGACAGGTATGTGTCTTTAAACAGAACATTTTTGATATTGTTCTTATGGAACAATATACTGTGCACATATTATTGGGTAGTTACGATTCTGTATTTTTCTCATATGCCTGATGAGTATCACGTAGACGATACCGTTCTCCCACCAACTGTAATTAGTGCTCCACCAGGCAAGAAAAAAGAGAAAGCATATTAAAAGTGCATGGGAGAATAGTAGAAAATTTGTTAAGTGTTCAAACTATAATTTGAAAACTCATCTGTCAGTATGAAGTTTCTGAAGAATGATTTGTGACAGGTATGTGTCAAGCAATATATATTAAAGATATACCTTGAGGTAGGATGATACGGTACAATTGTTTTTTTAGTAAGTAGTGTTGATTACTCTTTTCTTTTTATTAAAGGATTGAACGTGCATCAGAATGTGAAATGCAGTATACCGATGACGTTGCCATTCTTTCCACCAACTATTATTTGAAAAGCTTGCCATGACAAGTCTACTTTGCAATGTTTTGATTCGTTAGTACCAACTGAATTTGGTTAAGAACAGTTTCTTTTACAGTAGAACATTATAAGTGTATGAATATACTGTTTTTGTTGTTTCTGAGAGCTTCTTTTGGTATTCCAATATGTAGTGATATTGATCTTTCGAACAATGAAATATGTCGTTAAGTGTCATTGGCCATCTGCGGGGGTCGATGGGGCATCTCCCCTCATTATTAGTAATTTTTATATAGTAGTATAAATATGTAAAATCATTCATGTTGTGTAAGTATCTATCACTTATGTAGTAGTAGATAATTATATTACATGTCAGTATTGTAGCGTAAGCATCTTCCACTACATATTGATATGTAGTGGTATACTGACATGTAATATTAATATGTAGTAGTATTCTCATTATCCTATTCTAACTACTAGACACTACATATGTACATGTATTGATGGTTTTCAGGCGTAAAAAAACAAAATATAAAATTTGGATGATAGAGAGTATATTAATTTAGATGATAGAGATTATGTTTTAAGGATAAAAGTAATCCAAGTATCAGACACTACAATATGTAAACAGAGTAAAGTGAAGTATCAGTCACTACATATGGAAAAGTAGTGATACAAATTATTACGGAGTATCTGTCAGACTAGTTTTAGCACTTAAGATTTTCTTCTGTCAGTTCCCAACTAATTTCTGGTGGAGATGCTGTCAACAATTTACATGCTAATTTGACCCTTTTGTTCCGAATCTTCACTTACACTTTCTCATCATCTCCAAAACTGACCCCCTCATATTTCCTTTTTGACTTCATCTTGATAAAATGCCTCACATATAAAAGGCAGTCTGGCGATGTTCCTTGTTGAGGTGTTTCACACTCATTGACTATCACTTCCTTCAACGATTCTTTCCCTTTCTGCACCAAGTATATGTTGATCGGTTTGAACAAAAAATCAGCCATTTGTTTGGCATTCAGTGTACATGTTTCCTCCCATCTTCCATAGACGAGTTGTAGTGGTTGAATACCCTTTTTTTGATGTCATACTCAAGTAGTGTCCAATGAAGGTTGTTATGGTACATGGGTACAAGAATCTTCTTGATGTTTTCATCTATATCAAAGATTGGTTGGTAAACAACATTCTCTTATCCTCCTGTGAGTTTATCCGGGTTCTCGACATGAAACTGAAAACATGTAAATATTAACATATAACAAATCATAAAAGTGATTTTGGTTTCTGATAATGTCTAACACTACATATTACTGGTTAACAACTTCTTTTATGTACTGGGTACACTAATATTTTATGTACTAAAGAATAAAATATTTATAAAATATGTACTACATATCATTATGTCCTGGTATTTATACAAAATATTAACATATAACAAGTCAGAAAAGTGATTTTGGTTACTGATAGTGTCTAACACTACATATTACTGGTTAACAAACATATTTTATGTACTAAAGCATAAAATATTGTATAAATTACTACATATCAATATGTCCTGGTTTTTATACAACATATAACAAAATATTTTATACGTACCCAGGAAGATGGATCAAGAAGCAAGACAGGTAAGTATTTTCTTTCTGTTTCACGCTTCACTTGTTGTTTCTGAAACTCATTCTCAAGCTTGTATTGTACGTAGCTCAGAAGATCTTGCTCTAAAGCTTGGTTGTGCACCAAGTCCTCAATTGTACTCCCTATGACACAAAGACCATCATCTCCTGTTCTCCAAACAATCAAGTTGGAAAGTAAAGATGAAAGGTTAGGGTAATCATAGTTATATGATGAAGGTTATATCTGGAAACAGTAGAGAACTCACCTTAATACTTCATTATCAAATAAGCGGGAGAAGATAACTTTTTCACCATCTATCAAGTCGTTACAGAATTGTGATTTATTCAGTTTCAGGATCTTCGTATGAAGTTTCCTCTTTGATTTCACTTTTCTCTCTGTTTGTATTTTTCCCTTTGCTCCAGCTTTTGGCTTCTTGTGCTCTTTATAGGATGCATAGAACTTGAAAATGCGGGGGTCTAACAACCACACCCAACAATTCGTTTGGCAATCAGAGAGGACTTACTCCAATATACTTTCTAGAGAATCAACTAGACAATCATACTCAATCTAAAGAAAAGTATATCAAAGAGTTTAATATCTCTAACTATTAATTCAATCCGCAATCAACAAATAGAAATCTGCGAGCCCGATTGAATGTAATAATAGTAACTTGAACGGTACCAAAAACCAACGTTCAAGTGTAAATCAATGTAAATCAACAACCAAAGGTTGGATATTCTAATTGATTGATCTTAACGCCCAACCTGTGATATTTTAATTATATACAAAATATAATGCGGAAAAGTAATAACATAGACACCAAAATTTTGTTAACGAGGAAAATCGCAAATGCAGAAAACCCCGGGACCTAGTCCAGGTTGAACACCACACTGTATTAAGCCGCTACAGACTCTAACCTACTACCAATTAACTTCGGACTGGAATGTAGTTGAACCCTAATCAATTTCACACTGATTCAAGATACAGTTGCGTTCCTTACGTCTTTGATCCCAGCAGGATACTATGCATTTGATTCCCTTAGTTGATCTCACCCACAACCAAGAGTTGCTACGACCTAAAGTCGAAGACTTGATAAACAAATCTGTCTCACACAGAAAAGTTTATAGATTGAATAAATCTGTCTCCCACAGATATACCCAAGAGTTTTTGTTCCATCTTTTGATAAATCAATGTGAACAGGAACCAATTGATAAACCGATCTTATATTCTCGAAGAACAGCCTATTATTATCAGTCACCTCACAATAATCTTAATCGACCAGCGAAACAAGATATTGTGAAATTACAAACGATGAGACGAAGATGTTTGTGGTTACTTTTATCTTGACCATCAGAGAAATTAATCTCGAGTCAATTATTTCAATTGTACTCAATACGATAGAATCGGGCAAGATCAGAACACGCAACTACAAAGAAAATAGTTGGGTCTGGCTTCACAATCCTAATGAAGTCTTTGAAGTCGTTAACCTACAGGGTCTCGATAGAAACCTAAGGTTAAAGGAGGATTGACTCTAGTTTATGCAACTAGTAACACACAAGAGGTGTGGGGATTAGTTTTCCCAGTTGCTAGAGTTCCCCTTTATATAGTTTTCAAATCAGGGTTTGCAATCCAAGTTACCTTGGTAATAAAGCATTCAATATTCACCGTTAGACGAAAAACCTGATTCAACCAATCTAATATCTTTCAACCGTTAGATCGAACTTATCTTGTTACACACAAATGAAATGTACCCTCATTTAGGTTTACGTAACCGTACCCAAACGTGTACACCATGTTGGTTCACAAATAGTTAACCGAGGTTAGCCATATGATTACTCTCATATCAACCTTATTCATCTTAACCATAACTAGTTCAAATGACTCAAATGAAACTAGTTAAAGAGTTGTTTAATTGCTTATGCAACAACACAATTAAAGCAAAATCGGTTCGATTCACTCGAATCAATCATGAACATTATAGCCACGGTTACAAAGATTGCATTCCTTATTATATAAATGTTTATGTTCATGTTCATAACCGATTTTTTTTAGAACTTTAACCTTCAAGTATACAAACGGGTACGCATACTTGAAATACCCGGACCAAGATTGGGTTTCGCCAGTACATAAACGGGTACGCGAACTTTCAATCTCGGAAGAATTTCTCGGACATGAACCTGTACGCCAGTATGCAAATGGGTACGCATACTTAGGTTCCCGGATTACTCAAACTAACAGGTATCCAAATGGGTGCGCATACTATTGTTCCCAGACATGGATTACATATGTGCAAGAGTGCACAACATGACATATCCAATAATGGTTAAGTGTTCTAAACTCTTATTTCAATCATTGAAACTTTCTTAGAGGATGACAATAGTCGTTTTTCACATACTATTAGCATCAAAGAAATTTTCAAGTTATTGAAATAATCATAACGAAACATTCCAAGACAACACCAAATGATTGTATTACACAAACCATGTAAGATGTTACTCCGCAATTTTCACATGATATAAGATGAACTTGGTCGAAGCGAAAGCTTGCCAGCACATATTTCGAGAAATATGTAAGCGAGATAAACTCGGCTCGAAATCTCAAATGTATATATAGAAAACTATATTGTAATACGTATTATGTCTCAATATAGGAGATAAAGTAGAAATAGACTTTCCAAGTGATATATGAGTTTCAGTCTCCACATACCTTTTGTCGATGAAGTTCCACAAGCTCCCCTTAGTAGTTCTTCGTCTTCAAATGATGAACGCCGTGAAACTAAGCTCAACTACACAATCTATATCCTAGTCCGAGACATCTATAAATAGGATAGAAATCAAAACTTATAGTTTTGATCACTAATTTTGACAAACATGCTTGAGATAGCAATGCATGCGAGTTCGACCGTGCAATGCTCTAACAATCTCCCCCTTTGTCAATTTTAGTGACAAAACTATCAATACATATGGATTACAAAATAAATAAAACTTTGTAGCTTCTCATCCAAATGCTTGATCTCCTTGGCATCTTCAACACGACTCGATATATTCATCACTTCCAAGTGCTCCATGATTCTAAACTTGTTCAACTCAGCATCATAGTTGTTGAAGATCCGTAGCGATAACAATGAGAAAACAAATGCTCTCAATCATTGTTATACAATGTCATAGTATTATTACACAACATCAAAGTTCAATTGTATCACAACTTTGACAACAATACTATGGTGATATGTATCACTCTCCCTTAGTCAATACTTCATCTCAACATGAAAACCACTCCCCCTTACATAATGATCTGTAAACCATGTGTATTGGTCGTATGAAAATACACATTAATTCTCCCCCTTTTTGTCAATATAAATTGGTAAAGGTACGAAAACTAGTGTGACCCTCATGATTTTCATAGAGATACTTCATGACCAAAATAGAATAACATACCAACTAATTTAGATGCAATCATAAAGTCGAAGCTAAATGCATTCATCAAGGAGTTTATAAAGATACAAGATGACCGCTATAATATTCCACAACCGCACTCACCATAAAGATTTGGCAGTTAAGCACAAGTTCAATTAAGAACTCTCCCCCTAAAATGTCATTCCCGAAAGAACAACAAAGGCGACCTTGCTTTTATAAGAAAAGAAGGATTTCTTTGGATATAACCAAATCACATGAAAACATGAATTTGAATCCAAAAATCTCAATTGAATCAACCAAAAAAATGATTAATTCAATTGGTCATGCTCGACATAACAGAACTTAAGGAGAAACATAGTATGCGCACAAAAATGTGGATCGGAGATCGACCAATACTGCGGAATACTCAAGGATTCATTCTATTTTTCATCACTACTTGCACAATGACATATAATAGTAGACTTAATCCTTGTAAACAAAAGTGTATCCTTTCTTTAATCAAAATTTACATAATGACATAAAAGGTTTTAACTTTTGTTTGTCAAAATTTCATTCTATCTTTTATCAATACTTTCGTACCGACATAATAGAGATAACTTTTGAATAAGTATGGGACAGTCACAGGTTCACGGACGCAAACAACATATCCTAAAATAATTTGCAATATATAAAATCATAAAGATTAAAATTGCAAATATCATCTTCCAGAAAAAATTATAATTTAAATAAATAAATCTAAAAACAAGAAGATGAATACGTTGGACATAGCTATGTGTACTCACAATAATGGCTATTCCAAACCCTAGTTATTCTTCTAAAAACAAAAGAAATAAATTCTCATAAGAAGATTTACTAGACAAAATCAAAGCTCTTTGAGAACCTCATACCTTTCAATGAATCCATCATAGAAGGTATCACTGATTTCCTTGATTCTCTTGACTGTAAACACTCCATGTTCATGAGTTAGAACACAAACTTTACGATAAACAACCCAAGCAAGTTTTCTAGCTTTGACACAATCCATGATGAGCTTTTTCTGATTCTGTATCAGAATATTTTGATTGGCAAGGATTCTGGCCTGACCATCTAAGAGTTGGTTTATTTGCAGTTGGAGATTTGCAAACTCGACCTTTGAATCATCCTGAAAACGTATCAAATCCTTGACAGATTCATCAATCCAGGAGTTGTGATCTTTCCTTGCAATAATCTTCTTTAAGACCATCTCTTGAATTGAATCACGTCCTTGGGTGTCTTCCTCCATATCAAGATGCACAATCTCTTGAGATTTTGCAGAGTTCTCCATATAACTTTTTGTTAGGGATGGATTAATACAATATAATATATATATATGTATTTTAAGTAAGAAAACCCTATGAACTCGCAAAAGAGAGACATGGACGTACACGGACCGTACACAAGAGAAAGATGGATTAGGAGAAAATCCAATAATAGATAACACAATGTTTGTTAATATGGCTCAATAATCACTTATAATTAGAGCCTGAGTCATGATAGCAGGATTGCAGAACTCAGATTGATTAACAAGAAAACGACTAAAACAATACAATTAATCTTGAGTCTCCTATAATTATCATCCTTGCACCTATCAAGATAGATTCAAGGATGAGATTACCAAGAGTTAGGTAAAGGAGTGATAAGTGACCTCACCACAAATCATGGGAGAAGAGTTGTAAAAATTTTTTGAGCGTTTTATTTGTGTACTACCTCCTTTCCATCGATTATAACTTATTCCAGAAGAATTTGTCATAAACCCTTTCAATAGTCCATCGGAAGGATTTTTCTGAGGACTGAGTCTAGGACCTCTAGAAATCGGTTCTAGAGGAGAGAGGTTGGAGGATTTCCATTTTCTTGACCTAGACTTACCAGACTTGATCTTATGAGCACAGAGAATGTGTTCATTAGTGGCACAAGAGCTTATACCATAATGGGGAACATCTTTTCCATCAGAAGATATGATGCTTGGAGTATCCATATGCATACGGGTTTCTGAGAGGAAGTCACAAAATAAGATCAACAAGTAGTCTTTGGTTAAAAGAGTTGCAGGGAATGAAAAAGATGTGTAGGGTTACGAAACCTTTAAACACACAGGTTCGTGTATACACAACTCTCAACCCTATAAAAGGAAAAATTGTATATTTTAACCCTCTTTTATTGATTAACCATGGAAGTCTTTTCAAATATCAATTAGATATGAAAAGCGGCATGAATTTCAGACATTATAATGCTCTCAGAGCAAAAACAAACAAAAGAAAAACAAAACAACTAAAGATTTTCTTTTCTTAAAGCCTGAGGTGTGCAAGATATTGTCTCTTTTAATCATGCACATGAGAAAAGATGCATTAACCAACACAATTTAAGTTGTGATGGGATAAACAATAATTTGTCCACCATATCCCTTTCGATTGGAATTCATAGAACCCCGTGTCTCATCGTTTTTATACCATAAACTTCTTTCTAATGGTCTTGTCTTATCCTTGGAAACTAACTTCTTTGACGAAGATAAAATCTTATACATACCTTTCCGGTCTTTTAAACAAGTTTAAGCTTGTTTGCTGATCGATTTGCTCTTCGTTGAAGTTTGTTGACATGTCTCAATTTGTGTTTGTACTTGTAACACTTTGATAGTTCATGACCCTTAAGAGAACAATATGAACATGTCAACCTAGAATATGATTCAGGTATCCGAGATGCGCAAGCTGCTAGACACAAAGTAGAACCTGAAAAATAAGACTGAGAGTTTCCAACAGAAAGGTCAATTTTTTTCTTCCAGATTGGTTGAGTTTTCTTCTGAAAGAATATCGAGATTGATATAAGTATTGCTACAATTATCAAAATCAATATTTTCATAAAGAAGCACAACACTTGATTTTTCGTCTTCATTAAAATCATAGTTGTAAGACATTTCATCAAGAGTTGCAGCAAGACCTTTGTTCCCAGTGTATTTCTTTCGATTTGGACACTCATTTGCAAAATGACCAAAACCTTTACACTTAAAGCACTAAGGCATATCCTCGTCATCAGGCTCATCATTATCCCTATTTTTAGGAGGAACACAATTATGGGGCTTAACTGATGACCTGGATTTATCTCTGGAAAAACGTTTACTTCTCTTCAAAAGAAGATCCCTAAACTGTCTTGTGATCATCGAGACTGACTTGTCAAGATATTCATCTGATGAATCAGCCTCAGAAAGATCATCTTTAGAGATGCAAACACCTTTACTTTTATCAAGTAATTTGGTGTTCTTTTATGCTTTGAACGCAACATCCTTTCCATATTTGGATGTATGCTCATGATCAAAGATCTTTGACTTCCCAACCAGAGTATTTCTGGAAAGCGTTGCGAGATTATTTCCTTCAACGATGGGCATGCTTCTTAGAATCGTATCTGGATGGCAGCGATCTGAAAATTTTCATCACAATGTCCTTTTCAGGAATCGTCTTACCCAATGCAAAGGATGCATTAACAATTTCAGACACTTTGTGATTAAACTCATCAAATGATTCTTCATCTGCCATACAAAGGTTTTCCCAATCAGAATTTAGGTTTTGAAGCTTAGCTTCTTTCTCACAGGTATTCCCTTCAAATACGGTTTCTAAGATATCCCAGGCTTCTTTAGACTTCGTGCAAGTAGTCACATGATGCTGAAGATCTGGGGTAATGGCATGTATATGATAGCATTTAAGCCGTCAGAATTTTGCTTTGCAGGGGATTTCTTCTGGACTATATCTACCAATATCCTTAGGTATAGATTTATCGCCTTCTGTATTAACTGTAGCATCATAGCCATTAACAACACGTACCCATGCTTGAAAATTACGATCTTGAAGAAAAGCACGCATAGTGATTTTCCACCACAAGTAGTTTGATCCATCGAAGACTGGTGGTACATTTATGGAGATAGAATTTCTGTCCATAGAGTCAGATCGCTACAAACACAGACTTATTAAGTCTTTAAACGTGTTTGCCTGCTCTGATACCAATTGAAAAAGTGAGGGTACAACAACCTCACCCAATATTTCTCTTAGAAATCTGTATGGACTAACTCCAATATACTTTTAAGAGAATTAACTAAACAGTCAGACTCAATCTTAATAAAAAGTATATCAAAAAGTTATATCTCAATTTCTCGATTCAATACTTACTCAAGAAGATAACAATCTGCGAGTCTAATTCAATACAAGAGAAATTAACTTGAACGGTACCAAAGAGCAATGCTCAAGGATCAATCAATTTCAATCAACAACCAAAGGTTGGATTTATCAATTGATCGATTCAACGCACAACCTGTGATATTTCAATTATATAACAAAATACAATGCGGAAAAGAAATAACACAGACACCCAAAGTTTTGTTAACGAGGAGACCGCAAATGCAGAAAAACCCCGGGACCTAGTCCAGATTGAACACACAATGTATTAAGCCGCTATAGGCACTAGCCTAATACAAACTAACTTCGGTATGGATTGTAGTTGAACCCCAATCAATCTCACACTGATCCAAGGTACAGTTGCGCTCCTTATGTCTCTGATCCCAACAGGATACTACGCACTTTATTCCCTTAGATGATCTCACCCACAACTAAGAGTTTCTTTGACCCAAAGTCGAAGTCTTTAATAAATAAATCTGTATCACACATAAAAGTCTACATGAATAGATAAATCTGTCTCCCACAAAAATACCTACGAGTTTTGTTCCGTCTGTTGATAAATCAAGGTGAACAGGAAGCAATTGATATACCAGACTTATATTCCCGAAGAACAACCTAGAAATATCAATCACCTCATAATAATCTTAATCGACTAGCGAAACAAGATATTGTGGAATCACAAACGATGAGACGAATATGTTTGTGACTACTTTTCTATCTTGCCTATCATAGAAATTAATCTCAAGCCAATATTACGATTGCACTCAATCACGATAGAAACAGCAAGATCAGATCACACAACTACAGAGAAAATAGTTGGGTCTGGCTTCACAATCCCAATGAAGTCTTGAAGTCGTTAACCTACGGGGTCTCGGTAGAAACCTAAGGTTAAATTAGAATCGACTCTAGCTTATACAACTAGTATCACACAGGAGGTGTGGGGATTAGGTTTCCCCGTTCCTAGAGTTCTCCTTTATATAGTCTCCAAATCAGGGTTTGCAATCTAAGTTACCTTGGTAACAAAGCATTCAATATTCACCGTTAGATGAAAACCTCATTAGATTCAAGCTAATATCTTTCAACTGTTAGATCGAACTTACCTTGTTATACACAAATGAAATGCACGTTCATTTAGGTTTGCATAACCGTACCTAAACGTGTACACCTAGGTGGTTCAAAAGTAGTTAACCAAATGGTTATCCATATGAGCACTTTCATCTCAACCTTATTCATCTTCACCATAACTAGTTCAAATGACTCAAAAGAACTAGTTAGAGAGTTGTTCAATTGCTTAGATCTCATAGAAGTATATAAGACACAATCGAAGCAAAAACAATTTTGATTTACTCGAAACGACTCATGAACATTATAGCCACGGTTTGCAAACATGCATTCCTTAGTTTATATATGTCTTAGTTCACGAATAAACTGTTTTTAGAAAATAACCCACTCAAGTATGCATACCGGTACGCGTACTTAAGTACTCGGTTTGAGTTTGTTTTCAGTTCACAAACTCCAACAGAAATTCACGGGATGTTAACTTACGGCAGTACACGTACGGGTACGCGGACTTAGCTTCCGGACTTCCTGAACCAGTAAAGTACGCATACTTTAGTTCAAGGAATTTTGGACTTACATAAGTATGAGTTCACATACAATGTTTATATCCATTTATATAATCTAAACTCTCATTTCAATCATTGAAACATTCTTAGAGGATGTTAAATAGAGGTTTTTGACACACTATTTTTCATCAAGGAGATTTTCAAGATATTGAAAATAATCAACATGACTCTCGTCACTTGTAAAGATGAACTTCGCCAAAGCGAAAGCTTACCAACACATATTTCGAGAAATAGATAAGCGAGATAAACTCGGCTCGAAATAGCAAATGTGTATAATCGAAGTCTATATAGCAATACGACTTTTATCTCAAGATAGTAGATAGAGTAGATAGACTTTTGAGTGATAGATAAGTTCAAGTCTCTATATACCTTTTATTCGATGAAATTCCACCAGTTCCTTGAGTAGTTCTTCGTCTTTGTATGATGTACACCGTGGAGTCTAAAGGTCAACTACAGTTTCTATCCTAGTCCGAGACTTAGCTATAAGTATATTATAAATCAAGACTTATAGTTTTGACAACTAAACTTGACAAACAAGCTTGAGATAGCAACGCTTGCAAGTTCGACCGAGTAGTGTTCTAACAGGCACGATTTAATAACAAAGATATGGAAGTGGTACTTATACATTGAGGAAAGAAGTTCAACCCCTCTGGGGTGTGCCCAAAAGAGAGTATAGAATGGTAGAAGAGATAATTCAAAACAGAAGGTTACATTAATTTACGACAAAACGAGGATCTCACTACACACTTGTGGGTTGATTTTGGAAAAATAAACCCTCACAGGATTTAGTTTTCTTTCTTTTAATTAAGGATTTAGTTTTCTTTCTTTTAATTGACGGCTTAGTTTTATTTCTTTAAACGTAATGTGATTTTTCTAATTTGATTGAACAAAAATATTGAAATTTAAATTAAGGATCAAACTGGGAAACACCAAGACTGAAATTGAAAATCAAACTAAGGATTACACCGAAATTAAAATAACTACTACATCCAGTAATTTAAGACTAATTACTAATTGGGATAGTGTAATGATAATATTGGATTCTTTATCTAAGGTTCCCTCCTCGTCAGAATCAATGTTAGCTAGCGTTGGGCGTTTTTGTGCCTTATGTGCTTGAATTTCATCAAATTCTTTTTGCCAGATCTCAGTTGTGCCTGATTCCTGTTTGTCATGTCCATTCACATTATTCTTTCATGTGTGCATTACATATATTATTTTTAACCGCCCAACGACCTTTCTTCATTTTTGAAGACATTTTGTTACTCTCAACTACTTTGACAATATCATTCTTTCGTTGGTTTTAAAAAAATCTTGAATCTGATATTCTGAGTTGATGATTGTGCAGCATCTTGAGCTTCCTTTCTGAGCTTTTTTTCTTTTTTCACACCCACTCCATTCCATCTATCAACATATCAATTTCCATTAACATTCAGATTAGAATTACCATATGTTGATCCACTAGTGTTGGGTGGGGGTTTGAGTTTTTTTCTGGTGAAAAATAAGGAGAACCTTGAGAGCCATGTTCGGATCGGCCACGTAGGGATCCACCCTGTTGGGATTGATTACCATGTCTTATAAGGGGATTCCTTTGGTACAACATATCCATCTAACAGATCAGGATTATATCAGTTCAACTTTCTTAGGATGTGGAAGCATGTTTCGTGCTTGAAAATCGAACTTCTTGTTCTTTGCCATTCCTGTTGAGTTTTCCGTTGCTACAGTTTTACCATTATATAAATTAGCTATTATAAATAATCGATAAAATATTTCAAAATCAATTAAACAATTTAAAATGCAAGTTACCACATTGACATCAGTATTATCGCTTCCTCTTTGTCGGGTCATTTGCGTCATCAAAGCTACCCAACAGTTCAGGTCTTTTCTAATTGTACGAAAACGACGTCACAACCCGAAAGTATCACGGTTTTTTGGATTCCCAGTTTTCTGACAAAATTATATCAAAATGTTCCCCCAAAGCATATGATGTGGTTGTTGAACATCATTGATTGGATCAAGCATAAATGCTACGTAACCTCCGGAAATACTTTATCTTCATGCAGACTAAACTTTGGATCGAGAACTCTTTATGATGAATTATCTTGTGTTTTCGATGGGGTTTCCCTGAGAGTTTTTTCTAAGATTGTGGTGAAATTAATAAGGTGTTTGAGATTGAAAGATTAAGATTAAGATTGAGCAGTTTTAGGAGTTTGATATTAAAAGATTGAGATGAAGTTATTGGAAGTTATGGGTGTAAAAGATGTAAAATGTGTAATTTTGGAGTTGAAAATTAGTTATTCTGAAATGGAATCAGAGCCGTTGGATGAGAGTAGTCGTTTACGGCTCAAACAAGGACGCTCATCTCAATGTGAAATAAATCTTTTCTTTATATGAGCTGAGAATCAGCTTAGGTAAAGTCGACCGGCTCTAGCTGAGCGTTTAAACCCGAGACACGGTGGATAAATTCTTTTATTCAAAGATTTTTCTATTTATTTTACTCATTTGCCACTCCGTTATAAAGGGAATGAACAAATGTGTTGATTTATTAGTCCCACTAAAATTGCTCTTACCTTAAAAGAATCGTGGAAATAAGAAAAATATATGGTTTCCTAAAACACAGAGGGAGTGTTATTCGATTGATTTTGGTATAGTGGTTGGATAGTCAAAGAAGACAAAAATTAAGATATACAAGTGGTCTGATGGAATACTAAATAATTATAAAAATAAAAAGATGCTTACAGCAAATTAGGCAAGACGATAAAAACGAAGATTTCATAAAGGGGCACCAGGACGTCTCATTCATGCAAAAGAAGATATAAATAAACAAAAGAAGAAGAAAAGAAAGACTTTGGTGTCTCTTTTGCTAATTTGATCTCTTAAACTTAGGAGACATGCATGATTTTTAAATGAATAAAAACTAACCAATAAAATCTTGAGTAAACCCCCTTTAATTAAAGATTGAAATTAGTAGACAGCTCATTAGGGTATCTATCATTAAGATCTTGGTAGAAATATAAAGATTATACTAATAAGGAGACAGCTCATTAGGATGTCCAAATCCATCATTAGTAGTAGTAACAATTATTGCTTAGTAACAATTAAATCTCCCAACTTAATTCTGAAGAAAGCGAGTAGCCAGGAGCTCTTGGCTCAGTCCCTTTGCCATTGAAACCAGATGAAGGTCCACATCAAGCAACGCCAACCAAAGGGGTTATTGTAGTTGGAGGGAGCAACTTAATGGGTTGATAACTACAGTATACTGTATACCCATCTTCACTGTGTTCGAAGAATTCCAAAACGGTTGGGTGACCCGAGCGAGGAGGGGTTTTATCTGTTCAAGCACTTGCCCAACGTGAGGACATCATTGGGGTGGCTTGCAATTTGTTGGAACCAAGCAAATTCACTGTGGAAGATCATTGAAAGTCCCATTGGAATTAAATTGTTTTGCATGATAAACTTTTGAAAACTGTAAGTTGATCCATCTGACCGTGACCCAAATTTGCTTAGCGGCTTACAAGCCAATTCGGATGGGAGCTTGGTGCTGGGACTACCAAGTCTGCGTTGACACTTTCGTAGAGCATGTGCTTGGCGCAAAAAGTTTGGGTTACTGTGGAAGATCTCCTCAAAATTAAGTTGTTTTGAATATAGGGAATTTATGTTTCATGGGTCAGAATCAGGGTTGTCATCAATTTATATTTTGAATAAAATTCCGTGATAGACAATTGTATCCTCATCTAAATATTGCAGACACCAAGATAATCAAATTATTTACGAAATCCCACGCCACATTTGGTCCATGGCATTCAGCAATAGATGCGTTCACTTATCCTAGTTACCTATACGTATAGTCTTCCAGACACCAGAGCCTAGTAAACGTTCCTATACTACTACTACTGCAGAGTAGTAAAATGGATATCAGGATGAGACGGAAGGAAGGCCGAGGGATGCTAATAGTGTAACTTTGGCTAATCTGAACTGGTGAGCTGAGATATGCAAAATTCATATGACAGGCCAAGAAGTGGTCAGCTGAAATATGCAAAAATTTCATATGACCGGTCGTATTCAAAAAAGTTTGCAGATACTAAAGCTATGTGAAGAACCTCTTTGTCGCCACTTGGTGGTACCTCATTTTGATTATCTACCATCACCACTGTGTCCTTAAGGGTCTATTCACCAGTATAAGCAACCTCTTCAACTAGATTCATGACATGAAAAGGTCGTGCGGCTGCTAACCTTCAAAAGTATTCAGCTCATGGAGCATCCACATATATATGCCATGTGCGAAGGAATTATAGAAAGACATTCTCTACAATGTGCAATAATCAACTTAAAGAGTATCCCAGCGCTCCTTCTAAGCCGCATAGAAGACTGATGATTCTTCTGCATGCATATTGTGCTTCAGTTCTACAATACATAGAAGATCTCCAAAGTACAAAAAGGCTCTGTGCCACACCATATTTCTTGCTGCAAAGTTTAGGACGTATACACACAGCTAACGTAATACAACTTTGATCTATGAATTCAAAGTCTTAAAATATTTATTATATGTTTATACAGTATATAACAACAATAAATTAGACAGTAGAAGTCATTTGACATGACAGGGCCTGATGGTGGGTTTGAAAAGATTGACCTGCATCTCTTCATCCATCACTCAAGAAAAAGCTTTTCTAGACAGATTCTTGTTGTCTCCTCCCCCAAGAAAAACAAAATTCATGTTATCTTTATTTCATTATTATTACCAATTATCAATTTCACTACACTGCATACTATAATCCAAATCATACAAGAACCGGTAGCAAAAAACAAAGAGCTATCTAGGCTGCAGAAGAAAAGAGAAAGAAAGAAAAAAAAAAAAAAAAACAGACGATGCAAAAGAAGAAAGGAATATAAATGGCACAGAGAGAGAGAGAGGGGCAGAGAACCAGTGTTTTATGCAAATCCATCAGTGATTTCTTCCTTTTCAGTACTAGACTTCATTTTTGTCTTTCCCCGTCATTTTTATTTCTTCATATACCACAGTTGATAATAACGAGATTAAATACATTAGTACTAACACCAACTGCTCAACTTAGTGCTTACACATGCAGTTAATTAGCTGTGACATATATATATCCATGATTAGTAACATATCATTATATATATTGATATATAATCTCATCACTTACTAATCTTTCGCGTTTGAGTAGGATTTCTTTCCTGAAATGTTGCCAGATTAATTTACTTCTTCTCCTTCTGTTCATTCTTCGCCGTCTTCGCCCCGGGAGATAACAAGAGCTGCTGACTGAACTAATTCAAGGCATAACCTAAGTTTATTAGGTTCAATATGAGAAAGTCCAGGGATAGCACCTTTGAAAAGGAAATCAGATGTCAATGTTCTTAAAACATCAAGTGGTGTAATGCCATCGGTAGTTCTAACATTAGGATCAGCATGATGATCTAATAAAACAGCTACCATATCTGGACATACCATCTCAGCTGCAATATGCAGCGATGTCTTTCCTGTTGGACCAGCTTGATAGTTAACATTAGCTGCACCCAGTTCAAGCAGTGCTTTAACCACTTCTCGACTACAATTTTCGACTGCATAATGTAAAGCAAGTGATTCATCAAGGTTAAGTCCTTCGCCCATTACCATTAACTTAACAAGTTCAACATCAGAAGAATCTAGTGCTCGTCTCATTCTTCTAATCTTTTGATCTTCAAGGTCAGCTGATATACTGAGATGCAGATGGTGATAGTCATTATGGTCATGGTTTTGGAGTTGATGATGGTGCTGGTGATGTTGAGGAACAAAAGAGAATTGATTCTGCTGGGTTGTGAACAATGAAGACTTTAATCTAACTTCTTCGATTTTAGCTACAACATCAAATGGCAAGTGTTTAGCAAGTATTTCTGGTGGAAGACCGGATTTAGCAACAAGGTGGGAACATGTACTCCAGAGTTGTTGCATTTCTTGTTTCCTTGATACTAATAAAACCTTCATTACATCTTCAATTGAAGCTTTTTCTACTATGCTTGCCAAATGCCTCTGAAAGGTAAATAAAACATCAAATTTGATAAAACGATCATGATTTATACAAATATGATTAAAAAACAACCCTAAATTTTCACTATAAGTATACAAGAGATGAACTACCCTAAATTTTCTTCAGCTTAAAAATGGGGAAAGTTGAGAACAGAAAGAAAAAACTGGAAATGGAATTAAGACGACCAGATTATGATGTCTAGATTTGGAATGTTATCATGACATGCAACAAAAGAAAAAGAATTAAGCAATATACAATTCAATGATAAGAAGATAATAATAAAAATTAAAAAGAAATGAAATCCAAGATCTAATTTATTTTACTATTTAATTAAGTAGTTAGAGTTAATAGCCCCAAAGAGCGTTAATTATCCAGCTAGAATTATATTTATATCTAAATATGGTTGATAGTTATTAAAACAAAGTTAGATCCAACTGTGAACTGCCTAATTACTCCCCAAAGAGAAATTTAACTCTTAGAAATCTGAAAACCCTAATTTGTAAACTAATAGTAGAATTCTGCCCAAACTTGAAATTCTAATTCGAAATTCTAAGTGAAGTGAGAAAGAACCTGAGTAAGCAGTACAAGCTGCTCAACACCAAAAGAAGATGCAGCAGAAAGAACATCCAGAGCAAGATCAACAGCTGAACTGCAATGAGTATGCCAACAACCCCTTTCTCCACAATTAGGTCTTGGTTCCTGTTTTTGAGGAACAATTGAAACTTGCCCACTGTATAAAAACTGCAACATCAACAAGAAAACCTCATAACCAATAGAATTCACTGGTATGACAGTCTGTGGTGACGATGATACAGGAGTTCCATTAGGCGAATCAGAAGAAGGAGATGATGATTCTGAGAAGAATTTACGAAAGAAAATACTTCTTGCAGCCAAGATGCATTTATGTGCATGAACAAGACGACCTTCCACACTGAAAGTTACATCACTGAAAGCTTGACCATTAATGAGAAGGTTAAGATAGTCTAGAGAGAGAGACTTAAAAGAATCTTCAATACTCATGTTGATGAAGAAGGAAGATGGCAGTTGAAACTAGGTTCCTTTTCTTTTCTATATAGGGAACTAAACGTAATCTAGTTCTAGCTGTTGATCAGAGCAGAATTCTTCCTAGTTATAGCTGTTAGGATGAAAGAGAGAACAGAAGAAGAGAAGAAGATGATGAAAAGAAGAAAGAAAAAAGAAAGATCTCTTTTCATCCTCTCTCTCACTATATATAGTGATTTAGGGTTATTTCTTTTCTTTTCGTTTTGTATGGGTGTGGTGGTGTCTGAGGGTAGGAGAAAAAATAGCAACTTTTGGTGGCTGTGCTGCGTCGGTCAAGTTTTTTGTGTTAGTAAATAATGACTTAAAATTTCCACTTAATTTTACACTTTAGTTTTGTACCACACATCTTTGTTTCAGCTGACGGTGCAAACTGCAAAGGTGTGACCAAATCGGTATATTAATTAGACTCAGCTCAAGCCAAGCCTCATGTTCTTGTTTTACTTGCAAAAAGAAATGCCTTTCGAAATCTTCCTTATGTCCTGTGGGCCAAGGGCTATGGTAAAAAATCTCAAAAACCTCTTTGTCTTTAATTCATTAGACATGATAAATGCAGAGGAGGACAGGAAGAATGGTAGAAGACGATGATTTCCGATGCTTCGACTAATATAGATGGATTTTGTACAAATTATAATTGTATAATCTTTCAAGAGATGGCATAGAAAATTTGATTATATTTCTATCAAGCAGGTAGAAATACAATCCAACTTTCTCAGCTCTAGAAAAATTATATAATTAAAGGCTCATGTTTCAGTCACCACAATTTTTTGTTTTCTTTTTAGGTCCTTGTGGATAACCAGTAAAGAGATAGTATATTGGCACCAACAACCGAATCTGATCAGCATAATGCAAACGATCATCAAATTCCAACAAGAATATTTATGGGCTTAAACCAACCTATTTTTAGTGTTACCTGGGATGCACCTATATGCAAACCCTGCACAAGGAACTATAGCAACATCAACCATCTTCGTGAGGTGAATTAAACCTCACTTCGATTGGATCAAAATCAACAAGGATGGAGAAGCAAGAGGTTATCCCGGAATATCGAGGACTGGTGTCAATATGTTGAAACGGGGAGACCAATACGATATTAGCAATAGCGCAACCGCTGGGCATTACTCCCGCACTTGCATCTGAAACTTGGGTCATGTTGATCGCTTCTAAAGCGGCAACATAATGGAAATGACCAAAAGTTTAGTTCGGAACAGACTTGGAGAATCTAATGAGATTTCTATCCTCGGAGATCGATGCCCCTTAGTATATCTATTCGATTGCATAAATCAAACAAAGGTTTGACCCAAATCCAAAAATACACAGTTCAACACATCTACGGTCTAGTGAATAGTATTGGATGACTGCTCTTTGGGAATGCTCTCAACAACTAAGACCATGTAACACTACATTCTATAAGTACTATTGTAAAAGCAAACTCCATGGGGGTAACATACCCCCATTTAATCTCAGTTTAATCTAATAATTTTCATGCTTCAAAAACATAAAAACTAAACACTTGATCAAGCAGGGCCGGCTCCTAGAAATTGATGCCCTGAAATACCATATCTTGGATATGGTGATGCATGTTTCCACATGATATTTTTTCTTTGCAACACATAAAACGGTTTTTTTTTTTTACCGTTAGACTGAACTTTGATTATAAATGATTTTTCTCCCAACAATATCAAAAAGATCAAATCGTTGAGTTATATTATCGATAGTAATAATAACAAGTAACATTGTAAAATATATAAATTACTATATACAATGTAAATCATAATCTCCAATGTTATTATATGTGTCTACCACTCGCTCAAGGTGCATTTACTTTAAAACGAGATAGCTACCACGCGCTCAGGAGGGACATTGTAAAGGTTTAGCGAGATCGATGAAATACCGAGTTTAAAGTGGGTAGATATACATTTAATGGATAGTCAATGCGGTCTGATTGGCGCGAAAGAGCTGGTTGACCAACCAAGTGGAAAAAAACGATTCGTTCAGCAATAGACAGACAACGATATGTTCGACCAAGATGCTCTCCCATGCTTCATCAATGATGGCATATCATCCGGCGAGCGAGATAAGAAATCATGATCGATTCAACACCCAATTCTAAAGCTCGGCGGGAGAATTGATATGTCATCCACTAGTCATGTGACTGTCTATATAAGAAAAGAGAAAATATTGAGTGAGATATTTTAGGGGTGTGAGATTTTTTTGAGTTTGAATACATACTTTGTACGTAATCATTACTCATACACAGTGAATCAGTCCCGTGGATATAGGTTTAAAAACCAACCATGTAAAATTTCTTAAATTTCTCATTTTGATTATCTAACCACTGTATATATATATGTAGTTCATAGTGTTTAGCTTACCATCATTTAAATATCCAATAACTTTGAGTGTAATTGTAGGATTTCCTGCTGTTACAGGCAGTATAAAAAAGAATTGTAACCGAGGAGTAAATAAGTATATTTTTATCAAAAGTAAATAATCAACCGCTTAAATAAATAGTTGTAGAAAAAAGGTTTTTTATAGCTCTAAGTTGTAGTCCTACATTTTTGACACCGAATGAAAATTAAGGTAAATTAATTTGAAACTTTTAGGAAGAAAAAAATAAATAATAAAAATAATAAAATGAAAATAAGAAGGAAAGGAAAAGAATGAACCGTTTTTGGTAGGGGTCAAATTGTTAAATCCTGTTCTCCTCCTAATTTCACTTTAATCCTCGAATGGCTAAATTGTCAGCCTGTATGCTACTCTTTTGTTGTTCCTTGGGATCGTACTCTTTGACAGTTGATGGGTAATAAAAGTTTGTTTTGATCAAGTAAAGAAAGAAAAGAACAGTAAATATATTTGCCTCAATAGTCAATACTGAAATTGAAATACCAAGTTGATACCTAAAGCAGATTTCCTTGTTTCTCATGATGGAAAATCAACTGATGATGGGTACAGCCAAGTGAGGGATGCTTGACTCGGCTTGAGCCGAATAATGTCAGTGTATCACCATACTGTCAAGTGGACTTGGAAATCTTTTTTGCACCATCACAATGTGATAACTGATAAGAAGTAATGTGCTGAATTAAGAGGAATGTTTAAGTCTGTGAATCCGGTCCCATAAATAAATAAATAAATAATAAATATATTTCTTACTAATAATTAGAAACGAAAGAAATGATGAGATCTAATGAGGGAGACATTTATGTCTTTTTTTCTTTTTTTGAAATCAATGGGGGAGACATAGATATATGAGTGAATGACAGAAAATCTATTGCTGCCTCTTTTAGTATTATTATTTATCAAGTTTGCCCAATTAGCTAGCTGCTAGCAGCTCACATAAATCATAAGAATAATCCTGATAATTAAGTAGTGTTTTAGCATCTTGCCTTCATAACACGTTATTTAATCAAAGGTTTATTAACATGCTATTAACTTTTAACAAAGCACGCGTCAGTAAATATTAAATTACGTCGATCATAAAAAGCAGAGGTCTAACATATTTAAACAAAGTACAAATAGAAACTAAAATATGCAACATCTATATTAACAGGGTTAACTGCATTTGTTTAGTTTTGTTTAGGTCCCGAAAGTACAACTAGATATTCTCAATGGTGGGAATTGCTCTCTTTAACGCCCATAAGTTGTTGCTCTGTATGTTCGAATCTCTTGGAGTCTTGGTTTGGTCTCTTTTTTATTTTTATTTTTTTTCTTGGAGAATCTTGTTTAGTTTATGTAGGCCCCCGGGTGCTTATGTAAACCTGTTTGTATTTTTTTTACACAACTTGATGCATGAATCGAATTGATTATTATCTATATTTTGAAAAGATAAGGCTTATTTCATGTACAAGGACGTTTTAAAACCGAGGGAGTAATAAATGTCAAACCTTCCTTTTCCAAGAAAAAGGAAGATGGTTAGGGTCGTTTTCACGTTAGAAAATATTCATAAAAGCTTTCTCAACAGTCGTTGCTCTTGTTTTTGTAATATGGAACACTCATATAACATTCTTTCTGGTTAGTTTTTCCTGTATATATAATGCTACTGTATAATTATTCCTTCAAGTATGGAGGTGGGAATTACAGTCCTCATTGATGATTGCTTGCTCTGTCGATAAATTTACTAAACATATAAAACCCTATATTTAATTAATTAGGTTTCACTTTCCCTCGCCCTTTTTGTTGTCTACCTTCAAAGGAGCATAAGTGCTTAGTGCATACCCTTTTGTTTTTCCAACTTCTCCATGGTTTGAACGATTGTTGATGATTTAGGCCATTTTGGATTTAGGCCACCATTTTTGATGAAATATAAGATGCATGTGGCTATAGGTGAATACGAATACAGTACTGATGCTGTTTATAAGCTATATGTAGCCTATAGGCTACAACCAACTAGTCCTTTAGACACATCATTATAGCTCTTTAATTACCCTCATTAACTTGTTGACTAGCGACATCTACATGTGAGACCAAAATTTTCTGCTTTTTTCTTTGTGGGGCAAAAGGTTAACTACAAGACTTAATTAGGAATGAAAAATGAACAAGGACATGGATAAGAAGAACCGCTAATACAAACTAAAAATTCACCTCATGCCAGTATCTTAATTCTCTACAAAATCAAAGGAGCTTTGTGGATTAGCTAAAAATAAGTTTGTTATGTTGGTAAACTTTGACAAGATTATGTTTTTCTTTTAAGCAGACCTTGGTTTAGGTTTAGTTTGGAATTGCTGTGCTTTTTATAAAAGCGTTGTTCTGCTGTGCTTTATTGTGCTATATTGTGCAAAAAAAAAAACAGTTAGACATTCGATAAAACATAAATTAACTTTAAAGCTATTAGAAATTAGAAAAATGATCAATTTGTGTTTAGTAAAATATCGGATTCAACTATTCTTATTAAAGGTCTTTCTTTTTTCTTAATGGGAAAAGATCAAATGTAATACAGGAGGGTTATATATTTATTTTTATCAAAAACATCAGTATCTATATTAGCATTTTGAACTTTTGAATGTAGTTTGGTCGACATATGCTGAAGATTTTTAATCTTTGCTTCCTTAGCAATGTAGTCCGATGCTGAATTGTTATTATAGGTCATTGAATAAAATGCAAATCCTCCACCATATAGCTTGCTAGTAGGCCATTGTGCATCGCATAGTCATGAAAAATTTCTAGGGTGACTTGAGTTCAATCAAGCCTACATGACATAGTATCTTGTAAATATATTAGAGAGCGATTCAACATAATAACGGCATGTCGATATGCAAAATGTCCCTTTTTCTTACATCATTGAATCAGAACATGTTTGAGCACCTGATCACTCACAGTACTTCTGGTTGCCGAGTTCCCACTTATATATGTTTGGATGATGTTTCTTTTATGAAGTCCTCATCAAAGAAACAACACATATCCATTAGTTATCGTGCCAAAATAAAATATGCGAGCCAAAATGTAGAATTAAAGATGAATTAGCATTGATAAAGGGCTTTGTCTCTGCAATAGTTTTCCAGCATAAAACATTGCTAGTTTTAGCAATCTTGCCAGGAACCTATAGCAAATAGCTTGAGCTACAATGAGTTTCTCCAAATCTTTCATACCATTTTGATAACATTGCCAGATATACGGTACATCTTATCTTATTTACTGTTAATGATGTTTAAAATTTGGCTCTTTGAAAGGAGTATAATTTCGTTTTTGAAGCCTGGGGAGTAAAGTTAAAACTTATACAAACGCCAATAATTCCACTGTAAAAAACCATTATTTCCATTTTTAGAATACTTTACTAGTAGGACCAATAGTCATTGAACTTGTGAAATGCAAATCGTCCACCATATAACTTGCTAGTAGGCCATTGTGCATCACATAGTCATGAAAATTTTCTAGGGTGACTTGAGTTCAATCAAGACTACATGCACAGTAGTTTGTAAATATATTAGAGAGTGATTCAATATAATAACTGAATGCGATATGCCAAATGTTCCTTTTTCTTACATCACTGTATCAGAACATCTTTGAGCACCTGATGACTCAATAGTGCTTCTGGTTACCGAGTTCCTATTTATATATGAGGCCAAAATTTAACCTTTACATCATAAGCTTAATAAAAGAAAATTACTTTTTTTTTTGCTATCATTACAAAATTAGTAATTTGGACTTAGTAATTTGGTTTACATCACTATTCACTGATGAAACCGGATGTGCTCTGGAAATATATGCGTGCTGCAGTGTTGCACTATTGCAGATAAACAGCTGATTATGCAGCAGCAGCAGCTACATACAAAATTGAAAAAACAGCATTTAATAACATTAACTACGGTGGGGGGGGAAATCAATGAATTGCACTCGAACAGTACATCAACTAGAAGTTAGTGATCTCTGATCGAGTATGTGACACTGTGACAGTGGTTTGTTCTGGGGATTTGAATTACTAGAGACACCACCTAGATCCGTCACAAAGAGAACCAGAGTCAAACAGGCTTAGTGTAGGCTCAGAGAGAAAATTACAGTAACAATAATTTCTTTGGATTTATTCTTCCTTCTTTATTAATGGCGATCGACACAATAAATACGAAAACTCTAGAATCGGGATTGTCCATATATGGGACAATGAATTTGGACATTTAATCATTCTCCTCTTCACCACGCTACTAAACCGGATGTTAAAATCATTCCCCTCTCAACCATTAGGATTGTGCTATTTCATATCCCAGTTTTGGACAAGGCTCTATTGACCCAGCTGTAGACGCTCCCAAATAAATAAGACTGTCGATCGTGCACGTGTGTAAGAGTGTAATGCAGTTGTTTCTGCCTCTGCCTAAAAAATCCCGTTTGATTGACATATCCCTGATTTTGTCTTTTTTATTGATATTTACTACTCTCCACCTTACCCTTTATCAGTGACACCTTGATTTGACGCTTGACAATTCAAGCTTTACACCCCCCCAAATTTCACATCAATCACCATTATAGCACTGTTGAACTTGTTGTTTCTGAAACCACAATTTTCAATTCAGACTCTTAGCTCCTCCTGCTCCTGCCCATAATAATAAACTATAATTGGGATGGGAGGAAATTATGGATAGATAGCAGTTCTAAAATCTTAACGAAAAGAAAGAAGAAGAAAATCAATGAAAGTCTAGTCAACAAAGCCTGACACAAGAATTCATTAATTTCGTACTGTACTGAATCCGGATTTGGATTAGAGATGCAGACAGAGGTGACAGGTTTCAGTCAATACTGCAGCATACGTTTGATTGTAATGTTTTACACTAATTGCAACATTTTGATAAATTAAAGAAACAGAACCCTAAAAGAATGATCCAGGTTATATAACTCTGTTACAAGTAGATGGGATTTTAGTTTTGATCGAATCCCCGTAAGCTTATTGGTGATTAATAACTTTTTGTTGGTAATCCAATATGTAATTCACTCTTTGTTTTCTATGTAGATGGAATTAGAAACATACTGGGAAGTATTTGTTCTGTGTTACAAAAACTTGTACTTGTGTTTTTAATTTGTTATTGTCGTTGGAAGCACTAATGATTTATGACATATAATCTGCGGTTCCCACCTTTCTATATGGAGCAGCCCATCAAGAGGGAAACCAGTGGGCAGGTCTGGCTATTGGAGTTGTGGACCTTGTGGTAATTGGAGCAACTCAGTGGGCTGATAAATGAATACTATACCGTGCCCCATATGAACGATGCTAGGTTGACCGGGTAAAATCCAGGGGAATGTCACCAATAAGATAGCCGGATGGCCGCATCGACTAAGGGGTTAATTTTAAGAAAGATAGCTACTCGATATATCAATCTCATGTTTTTCGTGCCG